>NC_133324.1:68675543-68879612 GCF_042186555.1 Aquarana catesbeiana
ATGAACATTTTATACTAAATGCAGAACTGAATGCATAACAACCATTAATGAAAAAACATCTCCTTATAGGAATTAAATAAATGTGTGGTTTGTTATTTCAAGGCTCAGTATCATTTTAGTTATAATTGTAAAAAAGTTGTTTACAGTGGCAATGGAGCTTATTTAGACATTTAAAATTACAATACAGTTGGCACTACAACTGCTCGACCATAACCTAGGAGACAGCCCAAAAGAAAGGCAAGCAATAAATATAATGCAAGATTTCATCAATAATTTTTTTATTGTCAAAAATTATATATCCTGGCCCATTGCAATGGCCCCCCTACCCATAAAATAATTAACATATTGCTGTCTAACTTGACGGGCACTTTGGGGGGCCAAGCCAGTACGGACAGTATCCAGGCCTGTAAGGTTGGCTTCTATTTGTCCGGCCTCAGGCCCAACTGTGCCTATATAATTTGGAGAATGCTTATTTAAAAAGTTGTGCAGAATGCAGCACGATAAAATGATAAAATTAAGTTTGTATTCCGCCAAATTAATGGCTGTTTGAAACAGGCGGAACCGGCTGGCCAGAATTCCAAACGCATTCTCAACCACTCTTCTAGCTCTGGCCAGCCGGTAATTAAAAACCCTCCTCTCCGGGGTGAGGGTTCTTTGGGGGAATGGCCTCATGAGGTGCTTGCTGAGAGCAAAGGCTTCATCGGCAATGAAGACAAAGGGGAGTCCTTCCACGTTATCCTCATCAGGTGGCAATCCCAGGCCACCACTCTGGAGACGCTGGCAGAACTCCGTCTGGGCAAATACTCCTCCATCCGACATCCGGCCATTCTTCCCCACGTCCACATATAAAAAATCATAGTGTGCCGACACCACCGCCATTAAAACAATACTGTGGAACCCCTTATAATTAAAATAATATGACCCCGAATGGGGTGGTGGCACAATGTGGACATGTTTCCCATCTATAGCCCCTCCACAATTGGGAAAGTCCCAACGGCTGGCAAAATGGGATGCCACAGTCTGCCATTCCTGTGGCGTTGAAGGAAACTGGGAAATCAAACAAGAAAACCAAAATCAATTAATTTGGAAGCTAACATTGCAAGAAAATTAGACAATTAAAAACATTATTCCCCAGCATCAGTATAACATTCAATAATTTAATTGTTCTGGAATAACTAATATGGAAAGGCACACTTATCAGATTGCTCACCCCCTCTGATGGAACATTGATTACATTTTAGGGGGTTGTGAAATCCCTAAAAAAAATTACTTTTAGGACACGCAGGAATTTAGGGACTAAAAAGGCTACAAGACTGCAGTTGTCGCACTCTGCAGGTGCAGTTGCTAACCAGCTTACAGTAAATGAGGTAATGTAAAAAGGCATTCATGTTGCAAGGAGTACACAATCACATGCAAGGGCAATTAATGAAAACACTTTGAGGCTTGCATATGATTTGATGATGGAAATCAGCAGAGCTTCTGCTCATTTACTAAAGCACTGGAACAAATGCACTTGTAGAGTGCACATGCATTTTGCAAAGTGCAACATATATTTGCTTTAGACAAATCAACACCACAGAACATTCCAGCAAATTTTAACGAGGGTGGGTGTGGGGGGGTTGTGAAATCTAGATAATTGCTCATTAGCAGCACACTATTTGGAGTGAGTTTAGGTGGGGGGTGGGGGGGTTGTGAAATCTAGATAATTGCTCATTAGCAGCACACTATTTGGAGTGAGTTTAGGTGGGGGGGTTGTGAAATCTAGATAATTGCTCATTAGCAGCACACTAAATACACTCAAACAAAATACATTCCAAATGAGTAGACTAGGTGGATATGTTCCCATCACTTCATGCTGGGAAGGTTATTGAAGGAAAATATACATGCATGACAAAAAATAACAGGAAAAAATTCCAGCATGTGTGAGGATAAAAAGGGGACATTCACACTATATTGCAATGATGGTAAGTAGTGTTTGAAGCAAGAAATACATCACATTATCAAAGATTACATAAAAGAACATGTGATGCTAATAAAAGAAAAATATCTTACCTTAATATAGTCCTTCTGCAGGACCTGTATGATGGCAGAACAGGTCTCTGGGATAATGATCCCCAGAGCCTGGGGGGAGATGCCTGTCGAGAACTTAAGGTCCTGCAGGCTTCTCCCTGTGGCCAAATACCGCAAGGTAGCGACCAGCCTCTGCTCCGGAGTGATGGCTTGCCTCATGCAGGTATCCTGCCTGCTGATATAGGGGGTCAGCAAAGCCAACAAACGGTCAAAAACGGGGTCCGTCATCCGGAGAAGGTTCCTGAAATCCTCAGGATTATTCTCACGGATCTCACGGAGCAAAGGCATGTGACAGAACTGGTCACGCTGAAGCAACCAATTCTTGGTCCATGAACTCCTCCTCGCCCTGTTCATGGACTGGACTTGGGCTGAAGAATAAACTACAGCACCAAGCACATACAATGCACGAGCTCTACGACGAGTACGTACAGGTAACATGGCTTCAAAACGGTCGGCTGGTCAGAACGCACTAAACAGAACGCACTGAAGAACAGCAAGGCCTGTGAAGAACGACCTGAAAATCAGGAACGAGCGGGCAATAAAACAAAGATTTCTCAATGCCAACTGACCAAACGCACTGAAAAGCAGATACAAACCTCACAAGCACAGACTGAACAACAGTTAAAACGAACTGAAAAATACGAGTCTCACAAGCGCGAATCGTCTCTCACCAAACTTCTACTAACACGAGATAAACACGAGATTAGCAGAAGGAGCCCAAAGGGTGTCGTACGGGCTATTGAACTTCCGTTTTATAGTCTCGTCGGACTTGGTGTACGTCACCGCGTACTAGGCTGTCGTACTTTTGTGTGGTCGTGTGTGTGTAAGTCCGTTCGTAAGAAAGTCTGCCGCAAGTCCGCCGAAGGTACGTCGGAAGTATGTCGGACAGGCTGTCGGACTTTTGTAGACGAAAAGTCCGACCGTGTGTACGCGGCATAAGTGGCAGCTACCCTCAGAGTACAGCCAGCTCTGCATAAAAGACAAGAAAAAGAATCACTTACAAGATATTGGGGTTTATTTACTAAAGCTGGAGAATGCAAAATTAGGCTCACTTCTGCAGAGAAACCAATCAGGTTCCAAGTTATAATGCCAAAGCTTCGTTGAACAAACTGAGGTTAAATGCTGATTGGCTACCATGCACAGCTGCACCGGAGTGCTCCAGTTTTAGTAAAACTTCCCCATTGCGTTATAAAAAGGCTCATCAAACGGCTCATCAAAAGCAGGGAAGGGAGGGGGCCATGCCACAGCATCCACCGGATTCAGCACTGTCCACGGGGTTTGTGGAGGTTTAACTGAGTCCTCCAAGCGTCCTGTGGCCACCAGGAAGCAAACCAGTGTGGAACGCGGGTGGAAATGACGTCAACGGGCAAGAGACGGCCGGGCTTGGTTGTTGGTAGGTCAGGCTGGGGGATCAGGCTACGCTTTCAGGGCTCCAGCTCCTTCTCTTTTGTAGCCTGATCCCCAACCTAATCTCCCAACAACCAAGCCCGACCGTCTCTTGCCCGTTGACGTCATTTCCACCCGCTTTCCACACTGGTTTGCTTCCTGGTGGCCACAGGACGCTTAGAGTACTCAGTTAAAACCTCCACAAAGCCCATGGACAGTGCTGAATTTGGAGGATGCTGTGGCATGGCCCCCTCCCTTCCCTGTGCTAGTATATGAATTTTTAATCTCTACATTTAGGTGGCACTTCCCTTTTCTTTCCTTTTTCCTGGCTGCCCGGGGACCAGGAGGAGTATAAAACCACCAGAAAGCAAACCAGTGTGGAACGCGGGTGGAAATGACGTCAACGGGCAAGAGACGGCCTGGCTTGGTTGTTGGTAGATCAGGCTGAGGGATCAAGCTATGCTTTTGGAGCTCCAGCTCCTTCTCTTTTGTAGAAGGAGCTAGAGCTCCGAGCGCGTAGCCTGATCCCCCAACCTAATCTCCCAACAACCAAGCCCGGCCGTCTCTTGCCCGGTGACGTCATTTTCAACTGCGTTCCACGCTGGTTTGCTTCCTGGTGGCCACAGGACGCTTAGAGGACTCAGTTAAAACCTCCACAAACCCTGTGGACAGTGTTGAATCCGGCACGGCTCCCTCCCTTCCCTGCTTTTGATGAGCCCTTTATACTACAATATCTTGTACGTGATTCTTAATCCTTGCGCTATTATATGAATTTTTAACTTAGGTGGCGCTTCCCTTTTCTTTCCTTTTTCCTGGCTGCCTGGGGACCAGGAGGAGTATAGAACCTGGCACAAAACAATGGGACCAGTCAGAGGGTCTACGCTACAAATACGACTGTAAGTCACGATCGTATCTATAATCTGAAATACACACACACACACAAAAGTATTTACAAATATGTGAATCCAGGGGACACAAGCTGACGTTGATGTATAATTGGTGCGCCCTTAGGCAATATGGCTGTGTTTGCTTCATGTTCAGTCATATGACCTCTCGGAGAGCAGGTGTGCTTCCAGCTGCAGCTATCAGCACCTCCACTTCCTGGCAGCTCTCCTCCGGTATGTTATGTCACTAGCAGAGTCAGTCCCTGTGCAAAGTACAGAAGACGAGATCAGGGTCACAGCCGCTGCGGCTTCTCTGCAGGATCCCAGGCACTAAGGTAAGACTTTGCCAAGACCAGGGCTCAACAGAGAGCCAAGTGTGACATGCCAAGAGTCTGTTCATGGCTGGCATCCCATTCATACTGCAATTCTATTACTCTGTTGTCTCTCCCAAGAACTCACATTTTTATGGTGGCCATACACATAATGATTTGATCGAACAATAATCAGATAAAGTGATTGAATCTATGAATTACCAAAAAGGCACATACAGTGTCATCGATTTCCAGCAAAACAGATCAACTTCATAGAAATTATTCTGATTGGTCTGGACGGAAAATCCGATCACACAGAACAATATGATTGGTGAGTGTATGGCACATCAAAAGATCTTCTCATACGATTCTTTATTATTATTTGAATGATTATTTATTTTATTATTTTAAAGTGGTTGTAAAGGCAGAAGTTTTTTTTTTTTATCTTAATACATTCTATGCATAAAGATAAAAAACCTTCAGCCTCCCTCAGCCCCCCTAATACTTACTTGAGGTCCATCTAGATCCAGCGACGTTGCAGGAGTGTCTCAGCTGCCCGGAACGCTCCCTCCTCATTGGCTGAGACGGCAGCGCGGCGCCATTGACTCTTGCTACTGTCAATCGGAGTCAGAGAGCCAATGAGGAGAGACAGGGGGTGGGGAGAAGAGGAGAATCTGGGCTACTCTGTGCAAAAATATATATAAAAAGAAAACTGCGCTTAGTGTGCGTAGAGTGATAATGAATAAAATGAAATCAACAGCAGCCCTCACAATATTGTACACAACAATATAATCAAAATATATAAAAAAAACATGTTGCGCTGTCACATGTGTGATAAATTAACTTTTATAATAAATGTTCAATGCATAAAGTCCACAAAAATGAATAAAATGAAGTGTCCAGAAACCCAGCAAGAGTCCATATAGTGAAGAAAAAGAAGTGTCCTTCAATTCTCAACAGGTGTAACACCCAGTGCTCCCCAAAGGATAGACAGGGCAAATATATCCTCTTACCAGATAATTAGACCTATCAAGGTCTGTATGTGCATCAGTGTGTAATCACCCCTCACTTCGGGTATAAGCCGCCTCTCCTGTCCATCAGAAATTGTGGGGCCCCTTACAAAGCTTTAGGCCTGGCCCTCCTCCCGAGCCTGACCGCCAACATTCCACAGGGCCCGCCCCCTGGCCGTCCCACCAAATCCGCCCACTAGCCATCCCACCAAGCCCTTCAGTGCCTCACACATGTATGCTCTCAGCCTCCCTCACACCTGTACGCTCTCAGCCTCCCTCACACCTGTACGCTCTCAGCCCCCTCACGCCTGTATGTTCTCAGCCCCCCTCACACCTGTACGCTCTCAGCCCCCCCACACCTGTATGTTCTCAGCCCCCCTCACGCCTGTACGCTCTCACCCCACCTCACACCTGTCTGCTCTCAGCCCCCTCGTGCCTGTACGCTCTTAGCCTCCCTCACACCTGTTAGCTCTCAGCCCCCCTCACACCTGTACACGCTCAGTCCCCCTCACACCTGTATGCTCTCAGCCCCCTCATGCCTGTCTCACACCTGTACACATTCAGTCCCCCTCACACTTGTATGCTCTGAGCCCCCCTCACACCTGTACACATTCAGTCCCCCTCACACTTGTATGCTCTCAGCCCCCCTCACGCCTGAATGCTCTCAGCCCCCCTCACGCCTGTACGCTCGCAGCCCCTTCACACCTGTACGCTCTCAGCCCCCTTCACACCTGTACGCTCTCAGCCCCCTTCACACCTGTACGCTTCCAGCTCCCTTCACACCTGTACGCTCTCAGCCTCCCTCACACCTGTACACTCTCAGCCCCCCTCACACCTGTACGCTCTCAGCCCCCCTCACACCTGTACGCTCTCAGCCCCCCTCACACCTGTACGCTCTCAGCCCCCCTCACACCTGTACACTCTCAGCCCCCCTCACACCTGTACACTCTCAGCCCCCCTCACACCTGTACGCTCTCAGCCCCCCTCACACCTGTACACTATCAGCCCCCCTCACACCTGTACGCTCTCAGCCCCCCTCACACCTGTACGCTCTCAGCCCCCCTCACACCTGTACGCTCTCAGCCCCCCTCACACCTGTACACTCTCAGCCCCCTCACACCTGTACACTCTCAGCCCCCCTCACACCTGTACACTCTCAGCCCCCCTCACATGTTTGTATATGACACACGTACACACACAGGCATGTACACACACACAGGCATGTACACACACACACACATGCACACAGACATATATACGCACACAGGCATGTACACACACATGCACACAGTCATGTACACACACAGGCATCTAAATGCACACACACATACACACACACAGACATGTACACACACAGACATGTACACACACACACACACACAGACATGTACACAAACACACAGCCCTCCCTCCCTCACTTGTACAATAGCCCTTACGTGTAAGGTGGTCCTCCTAGTCCCAGCTCTTGTTTCCATATGTGGCCGAAACACAGATAGGAGCTGCAGTCCAGCAGACAGTACACTGAGTACAGGCAGTTCACATGAGGGGTGCACATGCAGAAAATGGCCAGAGGTGGCAGCAAGAAGCCTGACGCGAGCTCAATGACACAAAGCAGCAGTTGCTGACTCACACACATACAGAAGCATTCACAGAGCTCCACTGTACCCGTCCCTGCCTTCTTACATTCCTGCCAGTTGGCTGGACCCGTCCAGATGCTCAGGCCCCTTACAAGTGTATGGGCTGTACCCCCCTGATGGTGGCCCTGCTCCTGTTCAGCCTGCTTACTGGATGCCAATGATACACGTCACTGTATGCATTTATCCTTTAGGGAACATCAGACCTGGTCATGCAATATGTCAATGGAAGGGGAAAAAACTAATTGTGCAGCGTTCAGTAAAAGCACATGAGTTTAATAAAAGAGTCTACTTACAGCAGAAAATAGTTAACAGGCATTTTGAAACAAGCGTTCGTTCTAAATCCTCCACGGGCGCCACAACGTCACCACTATTCCTTAGAAGGAAAGTATAGTCCAGTAAGTCTCCAGTCTCCAGTAAGCAGGCTGAACAGGAGAGGCGGCTTATACCCGAAGTGAGGGGTGATTACTCACTGATGCACATACAGACCTTGATAGTTCTAATTATCTGGTAAGAGGATATATTTGCCCTGTCTATCCTTTGGGGAGCACTGGGTGTTACACCTGTTGAGAATTGAAGGACACTTCTTTTTCTTCACTATATGGACTCTTGCTGGTTTTCTGGACACTTCATTGTATTCATTTTTGTGGACTTTATGCATTGAACATTTATTAATTGTGAAGGTTAATTTATCACACATGTGACAGCTCAACGCGTTTTTTATATCTACTCCGTGCAAAACCATTGCACAGAGCAGGTAAGTATAACATGTTTGTTATTTTTAAAGAAAAAAAACTGAGACTTTAGTATCACTTTAAGGCAGAGCGTATGTTGTTTCCTGCAAAACTGAGTATTACAGATCAAAATGGAGTCCATCTTTTTGATACTCCAGGCACATTGAATGCTTGGTTGGACAAGAGGTGGGAGTAGGCTGAGGGTGACGATGGGTTGGTGGGCTGCCCCCCCCCCCTCATGGGGGGGACACATAGACGTTCCCTGGTCCCCCCCCCCCCCCCGCGGATGGAGATATATGATGATGTATGGTACAGACACAACATTGGAAATGGGTTACAGTGGATCCCAAGTGTGTGTCCCGTGTGGACAAGAGGTGTGTAGCTGATGCCTTCCCCTCGGGGAGGGACATTAAGCTTGAAATGGTTGGGATGGAAGGTATGGGAATTTATTTGGGGAAGGATGCTTGGGAGGGGGTGGGGGGGGAGTTTAAGTTAAGTCGGGGGGGCGGCGAGGGGGGGTTTTCCTCTCCTTTCCTCTCTCCTTTACCTGTCTTTTCTCCTGCTATTTATGTCTCGAATCCACTTTTTGGAAACTGGCCTATACCCTATGGAGGTCACTAAAATTGGTGCTATAATTGGTATGTCTCTTCATCATAAAATACTGGTCTTTTGATGACAAGTAAAATAAAGATGATGTTGTGGAATGTCAGAGGACTGGGGGATAGAAGGAAGAGACAAAGGAATTGAATTCCACAACCCAGCAATAGTCTTCTTGCAGGAGAGCCATGTGGGGAGTGAGGATTATAAAATATTTAGTACACTAAGATATAGACATCAATTTCATGCCAAATATTCTACATACTCTCATGGAGTGAGCATTTTGATTTCGAGCTCCCTCAGGTTTTCGTGTATTAAAGATCTGGTTGGCCATTATTTGATGCTTTTATGCTCTTTGAATGATAAAATTTTTTTTTTTTGGTGAATGTTTATATTCCACCTCCATATAAAGATGATGTACTAAAAAAAAAAGTTTTTGAAAAAATGACACAATGGTCGGATGTTCCAACAGTGATAATTGGGGATTTCAATAACATACTAAATTAAGAGGCGGATAGACAAAGTACGGTAATAAAAAGATTAAGGGGAAGAGGAATGCAACAAGGTTGGCCAGTCAGATACAGGAGATGGGTTTAACAGATGTGTGGAGATCAAGATTCCCTGCCAGTAGAGAATACTCATGTTGCTCTAGTTCAGTGATGGCGAACCTTTTTGAGCCCGAGTGCCCAAACTGCAACACAAAACGACTTATTATTTTCAAAGTGCCAACACCGCAATTACACCTGAATACCGAGGTTTTAGTTTAGAAAAAACAACCCGTACAGTTGTCAACTAAAGCTTTCTATTAAACATTTTTCTTTTGGGCAGAGTACTGCAGAGTATGGGCAGAGTACTGCAGAGTATTGCAGAATATGGGCATAGTATTGCAGAGTACTGCAGTGTATTGCAGAGTATGGGCAGAGTATTGCAGAGTATGGGCAGAGTACTGCAGAGTCCATGGACGCCCTCCCAGAATAAGCTGACTGCGCTGTAGCCGTCTTTCGGCTATGGCGGGTTGACAAGTGGATGATAACTCACATTTGAAATGTGGGCTGCAGTGTGGGGTCAGTTCCGGGCGCTCCGGTGGTGTCCGATGAAGGGATTTCCAACACGCAGGTGCGTCGGCAGGGAACGTCAGATAAAGAGACGTCAGATAAATAGAACGGGGCGTGGCTTCAGCGCTCTCGTTTGGAGCGCGCATCACGCCCACTCGGACACATCGCCACTAGCCCCAGAGAACTGTGGGAGATGTAGTTCGTGGGTGCGGTGTGGACAATTCCAATGATGATTTTGTGAATTGTCACGGCATGCCCACAGAGACGGCTCGACGTGCCGGCAGCGGCACGCGTGCCACGTGTTCGCCATCACTGCTCTAGTTCATACGGATCATTATCTAGAATTGACTTGGCCCTGGGAAATGTGAACTTTCTCCCGTGGGATTGGTCAATTCAGTATGAAGCAAGAGGACTTTCCAACCACTCTCCGTTGACTCTGTCTCCGGAGTTGAGGGATCAACTGGCTCGTCCACCGTGGAAAGTCAACCCACAGTGGCTGACCCTGATTCCAGAGAGGAGTCAAATAGATTTATTGCTGCTGGGGTTTTGCGGGGATAATAAGAGTTCAGCCTCTATGATAGTAGTTTGGGATGCCATGAAAGCCTATTTATGAGGATTGATAATTAAAGAAATCTCTAAAATCAAAATGTCAACAAGACAACGAGAGGAAGTAGTAATTCAAAGAGTTAAGCAAATAGAACAGGAATTTATAATAGATCCCACAGAAGAAAAACGTTTAGCCTGGCAGGAAGCTCAGAAGCTATATAGAGATGTATCTATAGTCAAGGCAGAAAATAGTAGATTACTGCAGAGTCAAAAGCATTCTGAAATGGGAGAACAGGTGGGGCATATGCTGGCTATGATAGCATGGAACCAAGAAGGCCCGTCCGGCATAGTTGCGATTGAAGATATAAAAGGCGTAGTGGTATATGACACAGAACGTATTCAGAGTACATTTGTGGATTTTTACTCACGGCTCCATGAATCTGAAATTTCAAATAAAAAAAAATCAAAGTAAACAATTTTTAGATAATCTAACTATACCTAAACTGACATTAATAGAAAGTGAATCTCTGGATACTCCTATAACTATGGTAGAGGCAAATTCAAAATAATAAAGCCCCAGGAATGGATGGACTCCCTGCGGAGATATATAAGATATATGGCCAGACTTTACTTCCAGAACTTCTTGAAGTATTAAATGAAGCATATATTACACAGGAACTCCCTAAATCAATGATGGAAACAATAATAATAGTAATCCTAAAACCTGGAAAAGATCCATTAAAGCCAGGCTCATATCGTCCAATCTCACTGCTCACATCAGATGTTAAGATCTTAGCCCGGGTATTGGCAAATAGGTTATCCAGGTATATTAGCACTTTGATTCGTATGGACCAAACAGGGTTTATCCCTTCTAGATCAGCAGCAACAAATATTCAAAGACTTTTTTTGAACCTACAGCTGCCGATTGATAATGGGGAAACTGGTGCCATTTTGTCACTGGATGCTAGGAAGGCATTTGATATGGTAGAATGGGAGTATCTGTGGACGGTATTGACTGCCTTCGGTATGGGTCCAGGTTTTCTATCTTGGCTAAAATTATTATATAAAGATCCAAAGGCGAGGCTGAGAATTAATAACACTGAGGGGTTGAATTACTAAAGGCAAAAAGACTGTGCACTTTTCAAAATGCAATTGCACTCTGCTAGTGCAGTTGCCCCAGAGCTTAGTAAATGAGGTAAGGCTTCACTTTGCAAAGAGTACCCAATCACCTTCAAGGAAAAAAAAAAACATTTTTTTGATTGCACATGATTAGATATGGAAGTCAGCAGAGCTTCTGCTCATTTACTAAGCTCTAGAGCAACTGCTCTTGCAGAGTGCAAATGCACTTTGCAAAGTGCACAGTCTATTTGCCTTTAGTAAATCAACCCCTATGTCACCAGTTTTCTCATTATCCAGGGGGACCAGACAAGGCTGCCCTCTTGGCCCACTGTTGTTTGCATTGGCAGTGGAACCACTAGCCGCGGCCATAACACAGTCGGAGGGAATAGTGAGGTTTTGACGTTCAGGGAGGGAGGATAAAATAGTTTTATATGCAGACGATGCCCTTATTTTTTTGGGTGATACCGCAGAATCCCTAGAGGAACTTATGACACTTGTCTCTGCATTTGGACAGCTCTCAGGGTTTCATATTAACTGGCAGAAATCAGTATTGATGCAACTACACAATGGGGGGTTATTTACGAAAGGCAAATCCACTTTACACTACAAGTGCAAAGTGCACTTGAAATTGCACTGAAAGTGCACTTAGAAGTGCAGTCGCTGTAAATCTGAGGGGTAGATCTGAAATGAGGGGAAGCTCTGCTGATTTTATCATCCAATCATGTACAAGCTAAAATGCTGTTTTTTATTTTCCTTTGCATGTCCCCCTCAGATCTACAGCGACTGCACTTCCAAGTGCACTTTTAGTGCAATTTCAAGTACACTTTGCACTTGTAGTTTGCACTTGTAGTGTAAAGCGGATTTGTCTTTAGTAAATAACCCCCATTGTGAATATCTCTTTACCGTATTGAGCTAAACAAATACAAATAGATGATAAAATGAAGTATCTTGGGATCGAGGTAATACGGAATGTGGGGGACTATGTTGATATGAATCTCAAACCATTATTGCTCAGGCTCGGGGACAAGTGTCAGAGCTGGTGCAAACTCCCATTAACAGTGGTTGTCAGAGCCAATCTTATAAAAATGATTTGGGCTCCACAGCTACTTTATATTTTCCATAATTGCCCCATTTGGATAGCAACATTCTGGTTCAGGAAGGTAGAATCTCTCTTTCGGGAACTTATATGGCGGAAAAAACATCCACGCATAAAACTAAGAAGCTTAATGCTAGCTAAGGATGAGGGGGGGACTTGCTATTCCACAACCCAAAATTTATTTTTTAGCCTCACAAATGCAGCAATTTTTTGGTTGGACGGAGGCTGTGGAGTCCGATCCTATACAGGCATTATTACTGCCTCTGTGTAGGGGATATACACTGATCTCCCTACTAGAGACAAAAATCCTGCAAGTGGCTAAAAAACTTCATGACAGGCAAACTTTTTGTTAGGCTCGGTTCACACTAGGGCAGCACGACTTGCAGGTCGCCTCACCGAGGCGACCTGCACACGACAGGGGCGGCGACTTGCAAAACGACTTCTATATAGAAGTCTATGCAAGTCGCCTCAAGTCGCCCCCAAAGTAGTACAGGAACCTTTTTCTATGTCGGAGCGACTTGCGTCGCTCCGACTAGACTAGAACGGTTCCATTGTACAGAACAGGACGTTACTTGTCAGGCGACTAGGTCGCCTGACAAGTCGTCCTAGTGTGAACCGGCACTTAGGGTCTGGCATGAAATGAAAAACATCACTAACATTACGGGTTATACCTCCTATACCCCAATCTGGAATCATGCAAATTGCGAGGAATTGCAGAAGTTAGAAGGATTTGAGTTTTGGCAAACCCAACGGCTGAGATATGTGGAGCAACTGTTCTGGAATGATTGTCTAAAATCCTTCGCTCAAATATCTGATGAATTTGGGATTCCAAGACAAAGGTTTTTTCAGTATTTGCAGCTCAGACATGCCTTACAGGCTCAGGCACGCACTTTTGAATTTAAACTTAATAATTCTAAAAGAATATCATTGTTGAAAGATAGAGGTCAAAAGCAGGGTCTTATTTCAAAACTTTATGAGATACTGGGGGTTATTTACGAAAGGCAAATCCACTTTGCACTACAAGGGCAAACTACAAGTGCAGTCGCTGTAAATCTTTCGTAAATAACCCCCACTGCGTTGTAAGTTTAAAGAATCTGTATATGTTCCCTCTAGGGCACAATGGGACCGTTGTCGGATGATCAGTGGTTGATGGCCCTGCCCGCGGTGCCAAAGGCCTCGTTGTCCAGTTCCCAAAAGTTAACGCAATTGTTTATCCTACATAGATCGTATTATACACCGGAGAACTTGTTTAAGTGGAAACGCAGAGAATCCCCCTATTCCCTCGTTGTAGAGGTACCCCGGCAAATTTGATACACATGCTATGTTGATGTCCAAAACTCCATCTATACTGGCAGAACATAACTGAGACTATTAATAATGTGCTCCGAATTAAACTATCGCTGGATCCTGGAATGTGTCTGTTAAATATAATGGAGGAATGTAATATATCGGAAAATGCGTATATATCACAATAGTGAGAAGTTTGTTCCAGGCACAGAAACTAATAGCGCAGAAATGGATCTCCATATATACACCTACAGTGGGAGAATGGAGAACGCTAATAAAAGAGGCAGTATTTTGTTTTCCTACAAAATACTGCCTCTTTTATTAGCGTTCTCCAATGCCTAGGGAAATTTGAGGCTATTTGGAAAGGCTGGTTAGAGACTGTGGGCCCTGAACTGTGGGAAACTTTAAAGTGGAGTTCCACCCAAAAATGGAACTTCCACTTTTTAGATTCTTCCCCTTCTCCGGTGTCACATTTGGCACCTTTCAGGGGGGAGGAGGGAGCAGATACCTGTCTAATACAGGTACTTGCTCCCACTTCCTGGCATAGATCACCACGGAGCTTGCCGTGACCTATGCCACTTCCGGCGCCTACCCCGTCCTCCCCCGCTGTATTCTGTGAGACCCAGAACACAGCAGGGACCAGAAAGGACACGCAGCGCGACTCGCGCATGCGCAGTAGGGAACCAGAAAGTGAAGCCGCACTGCTTCACTTCCCTACTCCCTTACCGAGGGTGGCGGCGGCAGCAGCCGAGAGCCGAAGGACGGATCGGCTGAGGTGCCGACATCGCGGGCTCCCTGGACAGGTAAGTGTCCATATATTAAAAGTCAGCAGCTGCAGTATTTGTAGCTGCTGGCTTTTAATATTTTTTTTTCAGCGAACCTCCTCTTTAAGGTATGGGAGGGAGACTACCTGGGGGGACTGGGGTCGGGAGTGGGGAGAGGGGAATCTTTTTTGGAGAGAGGGTGGGGTTTTTCTTTTTCTTTTTTTTTGTTGTTGTTGTTTTGTTTTTAGTGTATATGGGTTGTTGAATGTAATGTGATTGCTAGTCGCAGTTGGGCAATGTGAATGTGTTAGGTGTAAGTTGTAATGCCGTAAGAAAAAATACTTTAATAAAGATTACTGAATTTAAAAAAAAGGCAGAGGGTGTTGGAAGAACAACAACATGTAATGTAAAGTTGTTAATAAACTGACAATACTGTATGCATTATACCTTTCTATCCAGCAGGTGGCACTGCAGTATGATAGTGTGTATTCTATGGTACAAAGTAATAACAGGATATACCATCTGTATCTAAATATGTACTTGTATGCTCCTAAAGGCAACTAGACTGTGCTTTTTGCAAAGTGCAGTTGCTCCAGAGCTTAGTAAATGAGGGGGGGCTCTGCTGACTTCCATCATCCAATCTCGTGCAAACAAAAATGCTGTTTTTTAATTTTCCTTGCACATGATTGGTTATTCCTTGCAAAGTGAGTCTTTGCCTCATTTACTAAGTTCTGGAGCAACTGCCCTTGGAGAGTGCAACTGCACTTTAAAAAGTGCACAGTCTATTTGCCCTAAAGCGGACCTTCAGTCTTTTTTTCAACTTTCCATCTATTAAATCTTCTGCTTTTGTTGTTTTAATTTTGGATAGTAATTTATTTTTCTGCCAGTAAATACCTTATACAGCCCACTTCCTGTTTCTTATCTGGTAAAAAAAACAAGGCTTATGACATCATGCACAGCTCTCTCTCTCACTCTCGTGAGAGTTTGCCAGGAAGGGAGGGGGGATGAGTCATAAGAGGGCCAATGAAAGCTGCAGGGCTGCAGAGCTGGAGGTGTGCCTCTGTGTGTCTGCGTAAATCCAGGAAGTGAACAGGCAGCAGTTTCAGCTGCCCACAGTTAAAATGGCTGCAGCCAGACTCCGTGGAAGGAGATTTCTACAGCATATTTGGCAAGTACAGAATCACAGTATATATAAAATAATATGAAAACTGGTTGGAGGGAAGCTTCAGAATGGCAAATATGTTTTTTATTACAAATTATCTTAGCAGACCTCACTGTCTCACCCTGCTCTGCACAGTATTCTCGGCGCTGTGCCTAAAATCAGAGCCACTAGAGGCCGATCAACTGACAGCTTTAAGATTTGCCGCTGCTGAAGGGGGAAGAAAGCAACAGGGATGATGCAGGCTGTGCAGAGGGAAGACAGATTAGGGAGGAAGAAAAGTAAAGCAAGAGAGGTGATATGACAAACTCTGCTGCCAGGCAGACACAAGACTTACAAGTATATTGTCTTATCTTATCTCCCTGACGTTCTCTCCTTTCTCCCACATTGTCAGCCTGTGAACTTCAGCACTGTAAAGTGTGTCAGCCTTCCTCCCTAAAGCCGGGTACACGCCACTAGTTTTGTTTTTCTTCAACCCACAGGCATATATGTGAACAACCTTCATTGGCAATAATGCTTTTTCACATGAAATGCAAATCTATTCTTTTTAGATTGCATCTGATCCGCATAGAATTCGCATACCCTTTTCCCCCGAAAATAAGACCTAGCGTGATTGTCGGTGATGGCTGCAATATAAGCCCTACCCCCCAAATAAGCCCTAGTTAAAGTCCTTGTAGGTCTTATTTTCAGGGTAGGGCTTATTTTCAGGGAAACAGGGTAGGGCTTATTTGGGGGGTAGGGCTTATATTGCAGCCATCACCGAAAATCAGGCTAGGTCTTATTTTCGGCGAAACAGGGTAGGTCCCGGGTCACACTGGTGCGATGCAGGAAACCCTGCGATTCAGTGCCGGTTCCCACATCGCACCGGAATCACACACTGGATCACAGAGATCTGCGAACCACTGGGGGTGTCCATGTAAAGTTAGCGACACCCCCAGATCAGTTTGCAGATCGCAGTGCGAACTGTCAAATGGTGCAGGAATCGGATCGCACGGCTGTGAACACCCATGCAACCCGATCCAGCGATGTGCACAAGAGCGGCAGCTGTCGCCGCTGTCTCCCTCCTCATTGGGCAGATTGATAGCAGCGGGAGGCATTGTCAATCAAATGCTGTGCCGAGCGAGCAAGGGGGCGGGGCTGGGTTGCCCAGTCTATGTCAATAGATGCAGACAGGGCGGCTCGGGAGCGAGCATGCATGGGTGCCCCCATGGAAAGCTGAAGGGGAGGGGCCTGGAGCTCAGACTTGGGACCCCAGAAAAAGAGGATCAGGGCTGCTCTGTGCAAAAACCACTGCACAGGGCAGGTAAGTATAACATGTTTGTTATTTTAATTTTTAAAAAAAAGGAAGGTTTAATGCTACTTTAAGTTTATCGAGTCATTGTGCAAAGGCTTAGCAGAAATGATTAAATAATATAAAATGAAATTGATAAAAGTAGTGGGAGAGCTGCTTGTTCTTGATTTAGACATACTTCATGTAAGGCTCAATTACACTGGTGAAACATTCTTGTAGTTTGCCCTCAGAAGTATTTACCATAAAATACTCTTATCAGTCAGTACAACTTGACTTTGAACCTGTAGAGTCCATAGATAGACATCAGACACACAATACTGTGCTACTGTACATATCAGGCAGTGACGCTTGTTGAAGCCTTAAAGTATTACTAGACCCAGGACCCCGCATTCATTATATCTGATCTCCCACAGTACACAGAACATGGAAATACAATAGTTTTAGTAGATCTAAACGGCTAAATACCTTTTCTTATAGTAGGCATGTGCAATTCGTTTCGTTCCAAATTAGTTTTTTCGACAAATTCGTTAATTCGGAAATATCTGAATTAACGAAAGCCCGTTTAACAATTTTTTCCAAATATTCGTAAATTTGAAAAATTTGTAAATTCGTAAATTCATACATTCATACATTAGTAAATGAGTGAATTCGTAAATTTGTAAATTCGGAAATCTGAAATAATAATTAACTAGTAATAACTTAACTACTATTACTAGTAACTATTAAATTTTAGGTATTGTAATTTTTCTTTCAAATTTGGCTGTTAGTGAACGTAACAAATACAAATTTATCCAAAGGTTACAAATGATCCGAAATAACGAATGCCGTATCCAAATGAATGGAACGTAATGAATTAATAATAATAAATAACAATAATAATAATAAAAACTTTTTATTATTATTATTTATTATTAATTTGTTCCGTTCCGTTTGTTTAGATGCAGCATTCGTTATTTCGGATAATGCGTAACTTTGGATAAATTCGTATTTGTTACGTTCAGTGACAGCCAAATTTGAAAGGAAATTACAATACCTAAAATGTAATGGTTACTATTTCAAATTTTCAAAATTTCCGGGTTTTTGGATTTTCACATTTCGAATTTACAAATGTACGAATTCACGAATGTATGAATGAGCGAATGTACGAATGAGCGAATGTACGAATTTATGAATGTACAAATAAACGAATGTACGAATGTACGAATTCATGAACGTGTGAATGTACGTATTTATGAATGTACGAATGAATGAATGTACGAATTTATGAATGTAAGAATGAGCGAATGTACGAATTTACGAATGAACGAATTTACGAATGAACGAATTTACGAGTGTACGAATTTACGAATGTACGAATGAGCGAATGTATGAATTTACAAATGTATTCACGAATGTACGAATGAGCGAATGTACGAATTTACGAATGTACGAATGTACGAATTGCGATCATAACGAATGACCTGAAAAACAAAAAAAAAAAATAAACTAATGAAACAAAAATGAAAATTAACGAATTTTTTGGCTGTGCAGCAGTATATAGCAATATTGTGACTTCTATCAGTGTCTGGTTCAAGCTTGTGGGAGGAGTTTTCCTTCTACTTTGACTGTCCTATGAGGCTGCAAGACCCCTGACCCTCTGTCTGGACAGTGCTGATTGGCCCTGTGCTGATCACATGCACCCTCCCAAGAAAAAGAAAACTCTCTAGCGATACACACCAAACTGAGCATGTGCAGAGTCCCTCCAAGGCTCTGTACAATAAGGAGATGGTTTGGGGACAGTGGAAGAAGGTGAGGATCAGAGAAAAACGGATCAAACTGCCTTTTTTACATAATGCAGAGGATTAACCCCTTAGGTTCCACAGTGAATATAACAAGCATGCTTTACTGCATATACAGGCTGATTTAACTGTTGTGGGTTTAGTAACACTTTAAGCAGGCCACAGATGGATTGAAATTTGGACAGTTCAGCAGGGACTGGTAACATTCTGATCCATGCATGGGCTAGCTGGCTGCATACAAGTTGATCTATACAGAGGCACAGGCGCGTTGCTAGGTCTACAAAAGATCTGGGGCTAGAGCCCATAGCAGCGTAGTAAAGAAAGTCATACTCTTGGGCGGGTGTACACATGTATATACAGTAATATACGTGTGTTTGTGTGTATATATATATCCCCAGAGAGCCCCCCACTTACATCAGGGTCCCCAGAGAGCCCCCCCTTACATAAGGGTCCCCAGGGACCCCTGCAGAGGCTCGGGGCTATGGGCCCCAGATTCAGGGCTATAGCCCCAAAAGCCACCTCCTAGCGACGCCACTGCAGAGGCATATCTTGAAGCTTGTGTGCTCCAATGCAAAGGTTGACCTGCCCCCCACCAAGTTGACCTGGGGACCCCCCACCAACCCGGGCCCCACCTGGTGTGGGCGGTCCCGGGCCCTCTGACTTCTAGATTCACATGCAAGCCCACCGCAGCCCAGAGTGCAGCCTGCCTGTCCCCACATTGTGTGCAACGGTTGAGCAATGTGGTAGGTGGTCAACAGTATCGAAGGCCACAGAGAGGTCAAGTACTGTAGTAGGAGTATGCAGTAGTGGCCATTGGTAGAGCAGTTAGTAAATCGTTAGTGAGTATTAGTAGTTTTAGTTTAGTAGTGAGATAGTAGAAGTTTTATTTGCTCCTTTGATGAAGGAAACCAGTAAGTCACGACACTAATGCCGCGTACACACAGTCGGAATTTCCGACAACAAATTTCCGATGTGAGCTTGTTGTCGGAAATTCCGTCCGTGTGTAGGCTCCATCGGAATTTCCGACAACAAAAATTCGAGAGCTGGATCTCAAATTTTCCGATAAGAAAATCCGTTGTCGTAAATTCCGAGCGTGTGTAGACAATTCCGACGCACAAAAGTCCACGCATGCTCAGAATCAAGCAGAAGAGCCGCACTGGCTATTGAACTTAATTTTTTCTCGGCTCGTCGCACGTGTTGTACGTCACCGCGTTCTTGACGTTCGGAATTTCCGACAACATTTGTGTGACCGTGTGTATGCAAGACAAGTTTGAGCCAACATCCGTTGGAAATAAATCCACGGTTTGGTTGTTGGAAATTCCGATCGTGTGTATGCAGCATTACTCATCCCAGTGATTTATTGCTTATTGGACGGCTCAGTCTGAAGTTTTCATTTTAATATATTCTTTATTTAGAAATAAGGTGTGTACAGTACATACCATGCAATCACCAGTTGTCAGATGTACAAACATTGTGATACGTGGAACATTCGTTGAAACATACATAGCACGGTTCAAGTATGTCACTGTAAAATTCCACATATACAGTAGATAGAGATCCACAGGTGTCATAGGAGATTCAGAGAAAAGTCTCGCAATTAATGGGCTATAACTCCCCTCACTCAACCTTTTACCTAACCACATACCAACCGCATAACATAGTTTAGCGACAGGAGAGTGGCTCCTGGTGGCTCTTCCGCCACCCGCTGATCGGCGAGGAGGAAGACAGGACAGGGCTCTGTCCACAGTGCCTTGAAAAAGTATTCATACCCCTTGCAATTTTCCACATTTTGTCATGTTACAACCAAAAACGTAAATGTATTTTATTGGGATTTTATGCGATAGACCAACAATTGTGAAGTGGAAGGAAAATGGTAAATGGTTTTCACAATTGTTTACAAATAAATATGTGAAAAGTGTGGGGTACATTTGTATTCAGCCCCCTTTACTCTGATACCCCTAACTAAAGTCTAGTGGAACCAATTGCCTTCAGAAGTCACCAAATTAGTAAATAGAGTCCACTTGTGTGTAATTTAATCTCAGTCTACATACAACTGTTCATTGAAGCCCTCAGAGGTTTGTTAGAGAACTTTAGTGAACAAGCAGCATCATGAAGGGCAAGGAATGCACCAGACAGGTCAGGGATAAAGTTGTGGAGAAGTTAAAAGCAGGTTATAAAAAACATCCAAAGCTTTGAACATCTCACGGAGCACTGTTCAATCCATCATCCGAAAATGGAAAGAGTATGGCACAACTGCAAACCTACCAAGACATGGCCGTCCACCTAAACTGACAGGCCGGGCAAGGAGAGCATTCATTAGAGGAGCAGACAAGATGCCCATGGTAACTCTGGAGGAGCTGCAGAGATCCACAGCTCAGGTGGGAGAATCTGTCCACAGGACAACTATTAGTTGTGCACTCCACAAATCTGGTCTTTATGGAAGAGTGGCAAGAAGAGTGGCAAGGAGAAAGACATTGTTGAAAGGAAGCCATAAAGAGTACCATTTGCAGTTTGTGAGAAGCCATGTGGGGGACACAGCAAACATGTGGAAGAAGGTGCTCTGGTCAGATGTGACCAAAATTGAACTTTATGGAGTAAAAGCAAAACGCTATGTGTGGCAGAAAACTAACACTGCACATCACCCTGAACACACCATCCCCACCGTGAAACATGGTGGTGTTGTGGAGATGCTTTTCTTCAGCAGGGACAGGGAAGCTGGTCAGAGTTAATGGGAAGATGGATGTAGCTAAATTACAGTGCAATCTTAAGTGGCGTACACACGGTTGGACTTTCCAACGGACTTTCAACAGACCTTTGACAGACTTCCAACTGACTTTTTAACGAACGGACTTGCCTACATACGATCACACCAAAGTCCGACGGATTCGTACGTGATGATGTACACCGGACTAAAATAAGGAAGTTGATAGCCAGTAGCCAATAGCTGCCCTAGCGTCGGATTTTTGTCCAACGGACTAGCATACAGACAAGCGGATTTCTGGGTCCGGTGGAGTTACGACGTAAAGATTTGAAGCATGTTCCAAATCTATAGTCTGTCAGATTTTCGACTAGAAAAGTCAGCTGAAAGTCCGATGAAGCCCACACATGATCAGATTGTCCGCCGGACTCGGTCCGTCGGACCAGTCCGGTCGAAAAGTCCAACTGTGTGTATGCGGCATTAGAAGAAAACCTGTCTGCAAAAGACTTGAGATTGGGGTGAAGGTTCCTTCCAGTAGGACAATGACCCCAAACATACAGCCAGAGCTACAATGGAATGGTTTAGATCAAAGTATATTCATGTGTTAGAATGGCCCAGTCAAAGTCCAGACCTAAATCCAACTGAGAATCTGTGGCAAGACTTGAAAATTGCTGTTCACAGACACTCTCCATCCAATCTGACAGAGCTTGAGATATTTTGCAAAGAAGAATGGGCCAAAATCTCACTCTCTAGATGTGCAAAGCTGGTAGAGACATCCTCAAAAAGACTTGCAGCTGTAATTGCAGTGAAAGGAGGTTCTACAAAGTATTGACTCAGGGGGGCTGAATACAAATGTACACCACACTTTTCACATATTTATTTGTAAACAATTGTAAAACCATTTATCATTTTCCTTCAACTTCACAATTATGTGCCACTTTGTGTTGGTCTATCACATAGAATCCCAATAAAATACATTTACATTTGGTTGTAACATGACAAAATGTGGAAAATTTCAAGGGGTGTGAATACTTTTTCAAGGCACTGTATGTAAACGATACAGAGCGCTGTCCCAGCAGTGGGGATGTGCTGGATTTTGTTTCCCTGCAAAGCACATAAACACTGGCTAGGCACACATTTAACCCTTTGATCACCCTAGATGTTTAACCCCTTCCCAGCCAGTGTCAAAGTAGCATCTGATCTGACATGACAGCGGATTTCTCCTAATGTGCCCCTTATAACATCCACAGTGTCTGACAGTCATTCAATCTGGCTGCATTGCTATCCACTATTAGGTCAGTTTTCAAGTGTATGTAAAGACAGAACTTTTTCTTTTTTTTTGAGTCAGGGAGTGGGTAATGTTAGATGCACTAGCAGATTTAGATACGCTAAAATATCAAAGCCAAACCCCAGCTCACACTTTCTAAGTAGTTACAGCAACCTTTTTTTTTCTAAAAGCTGATCATTGTAAATTTATAACCCCCCCCCCCCCTCCCCGTCAGTGGTAAAAAAAAGTTTGTGTCATCCCTCTAACTGCTACACCTGCAGACAGTTTGTTCTGTTGAAAAACAACAGACTTCCTGGCATGATCGCCAGGTGAAAATAAAGGAAAGAAAGCCTGAAAAAGGAAAACGAATGCAGCCATTGCATCCAAGAATTGGTAGGCTGCAATATAATATATGCTTGCTTTTGGGTTTAAGACCGCTTTAAGGGTAGCGTATCTAATGGCTGGATGACTATATGTAGTCTGTTTATATGTACAGTGGGTATAGAAAAGAATCACCCCCCCCCCCTTTAAAATAATCAAATTTTGTTGCTTTGCAGCCTGAAATGAAGACAGACACATTTTGTTTTATCCAGCTGTATTTACTCAATACAACTTATAACATCCAAATGAAAGATATAACACCAACATGTCAGAAAAAAGCCCGCCCTTTTTTGAAGCCAATTAGAGCCTCAGGCTCTAATCATGTGCTTCTAAAAAAAAATACCTCTTTGGAATCCATGCATCTGGTGTTCCGCATGTAGATTAGGGGCCAGACGCATTGATGGGGGGGGCAGCGCCCGTGCGCCCCCTATGGACAGGCTGCCGCTGTTTGAAATTAAACCAGGGGCGTAACTACCACCATAGCGACCCATGCGGGCGCTATGGGGCCCGCAGCCGAGTGGGGCCCAGTGAGGATGAGAGCACCGCCGACACAGTCTCCCTGCCAGGGGAAGAGAGAGGAAAGGAAGAGGCAAGCTGTCCGTATCAGCAGAGAGCTGAATTGCCCGATGTAAGAGCTTTCATTAGAACTTCCAGTGTTCCCGGGGCTCACGTCACATAGCTCCACCTCTTGGCCCGGCGCCTTTGATAGACAGAATGCCGATCCAATGCGGGACATGTGACGTCATCAAAGACGTCGGGCCAAGAGGTGGGGCTATATGACGATGAGCCCCGGAAAGACGGGAAATTCAAATGAAAGCTATTACAGCGGGCAATCCCGCTCTCTGCTGATCCAAGCGGCTTGCCTCTTCCTCTGCATAGGCGAGGCTGTATGGGGCACAGGCAGACCAGGCTGTATGGGGCACAGGTCACGCTGTATGGGGCACAGGTCACGCTGTATGGGGCACAGGCAGACCAGGCTGTATGGGGGCACAGGTCACGCTGTATGGGGCACAGGTCACGCTGTATGGGGCACAGGTCACGCTGTATGGGGCACAGGTCACGCTGTATGGGGCACAGGTCACGCTGTATTGGACACAGGTACCGCTGTATGGGGCACAGGTCACGCTGCATGGGGCACAGGTCATGCTGCATGGGGCACAGGTCACGCTGTATGGGGCACAGGTCACGCTGCATGGGGCACAGGTCATGTTGTATGGGGCACAGGTCACGCTGTATTGGGCACAGGTACCGCTGTATGGGGCACAGGTCACGCTGCATGGGGCACAGGTCATGCTGCATGGGGCACAGGTCACGTTGTATGGGGCACAGGTCACGCTGTATTGGGCACAGGTACCGCTGTATGGGGCACAGGTCACGCTGCATGGGGCACAGGTCATGCTGCATGGGGCACAGGTCACGCTGTATGGGGCACAGGTCACGCTGTATGGGGCACAGGTCACGCTGCATGGGGCACAGGTCACGCTGTATGGGGCACAGGTCACGCTGCATGGGGCACAGGTCACGCTGTATGGGGCACAGGTCACGCTGTATGGGGCACAGGTCACGCTGCATGGGGCACAGGTCACGCTGCATGGGGCACAGGTCACGCTGTATGGGGCACAGGTCACGCTGTATGGGGCACAGGTCATGCTGTATGGGGCACAGGTCACGCTGTATTGGGCACAGGTCACGCTGTATGGGGCACAGGTCACGCTGTATGGGGCACAGGTCACGCTGCATGGGGCACAGGTCACGCTGCATGGGGCACAGGTCACGCTGTATGGGGCACAGGTCATGCTGTATGGGGCACAGGTCACGCTGTATTGGGCACAGGTCACGCTGTATGTGGCACAGCTCACGCTGCATTGACACTAGGGCAGCTGTGGGGGGGGGGGGGGGCTGTTTGCAGAGGGGCCCCATACAACATTTTGCTATAGGGCCCTGCTATTTCTAGTTATGCCCCTGAAGTAAACCTTCTTGCCATTGACAACTTTCTGGTGGAGGGCAGCAGATTTTCCTCAAGAAGTAGACGGTATTTTGCCCTATCCATTTTTCCTTCTATCCTGACAAGTGCCCCACTCCCTGCTGCAGAGAAACACCCCCATAACAGGATATTACCACCTCCATGCTTTATTGTAGGAATGGTGTTATTTGGATGTTGAGCTGTATTGGATTTCTGCCAGACATATTGTTTGGTGTTGAGGCCAAATAATTAAATTTTAGTATCATGAGATCACCTTAAACGCACTTTGAAGATTCTGAGGCCACATAGAAAAAGTTGCTATGGTCAGATGAGACTAAAGCCTCGTATACACAATCGGATTTTCCACAGACAAAACCTCTGAATTTTGTTTGATTGCATGTGCCTGAATTTTGTTTGGCATACAAACGGTACACAATTGTCGGCCAACAAACACGAACGTAGTGACGTACTACAACCTGAAAAAGAGGAAGTTAAATTGTCAGGCACAACCCTTTGTGCTCCTTCTGCTAATTTTCGTGTTAGTAGAAGTTTGTGAGTGTTGATTCGCACTTTTCATTTCGCATTTTTCATTTCGCACTTTTCAGTTCGCAACTTTCAGTTCGTTTCTGAACGGCCTTTCATCAACCAGACATGTTGCGGAATTGGAGGAGAAAATGTGTTATTTATTATTGGCCTTGGAGTTATTGCTTTGACCCAAGTCCAGTCCAGGAACAGGAGGAGGAGGATTTCTTGGACCAAAAATTGGTTGCTTTATTATTCGTGACCAATTATGCCTTTGCTGCGGGAGCTCCAGGAGAATAATCCGGATGATATCTCCGGATGACGGACCCCTGCTTTCACCAACTCTTGGCATTGTCGACCCCATATATTAAAAAGCAGGACACATGTATGAGGCTTTTATTTATTTTTTTTTTGGTTGAATAATAATGATTTAATTTGGTATATTTTCTATATTGTTGGATGCATAGAATGCACTTTTTGGTTAAGTTCTATTGGCAGATAACTTGTCTAATTTTATTTGTTTTCTTTTTTAATGAATAATACTTGGCTACGTGTTTTACTTCAAATTACAGTTTGGGAGTAGGCAGTTACATTTTAAACAATACAATGTAAAATTAACAAGGGACACCAACATAGTTGTATCTTTGATATTAAAAACTACAGGATAATGGTGTTGTGGTAACTTCCCCAAAATAAAAACAACGAGCATAATAATATTATTCTTAATATCACTAGAAAAAAAAATCCTTTGAAAATTTGTTTGCAATAACTCCATCAGTATCACCAGCAAAGCAGCTTCATTATTATCCCATTAAAGAAGAAGAGAATTGTGCTCTGCATTTCGACATTTCATAATTTGCCGCGTCATGAATGTTAATTCTCCATTACAAACGCTAGTTTACAAGACCGACTGCTTCTGGCTCGTCCTTGCTTCCGAGCATGTGTGTTTGTACTTTAGACTTTTGTCCGACGGACTTGTGTACACACGTAGAGGATATGCCGCTCACTAAGCCTCAGAACCAGATCTGAGTGCCTCCACTCTCTGTAATTGATGTCAGGTGCAGGCTGTGCACAAGTCTATAGAAACAAGAAAATCCTGGACTGCCGCACTCCGAAGACAGACATCTTTATTGTATGATCAATTAAAATTCAACGATAGCCATTTCTTAGGAACAGAGCATAGCAAAAGCTAACGCGTTTCACATCTAGAGATGCTTACTCTATAGACTTGTGTACACATGCTCGGAAAATCCGGACAACAGACATTTGTCCATGGAAAATTTAAAAACCTGCCATCCAACATTTGTCCGCTGAAAATCCAACAACAATTGTCCGATGGAGCGTACAAACGGTCGGATTTTCCGCCAACAGCCTGTCATCACACAATTCCCGTCGGAAAATCTGATCGTGTGTACGCAGCTTACAATTGAATTATTTGGCCTCAACACCAAATGATATGTCTGGCGGAAATCCAATACAGCTCACCATCCAAATAACACAACAAAATGTGATTATTTTAAAAGGGGGGGGGGGTGATTATTTTCTATGGCCACTGTATATACTGTAGTGCTTAGTGTTCTGCTATTACATGTTCCCTACATTTTTAAGATTCCAGGATGGATTATAAGAAGATCTCGGATGAGATCTCCCAGAAGATTTTATCCTATCATGAGGATACCTCGGGCTGGAAGCTGGCCAAATCCCCCGTGAGTACAGATCATCCTGATGAGTAAAAACAAAAATTTCACCTGGAAAATAATGTCTAATGCAGAATGTGTGTTCCTTCTAGAAAGACATCATTGTTTCATGGAAACCGTCCAAAGAATACTCAGGAAATATGTAAGTAATGACAACCGGAGGCATTGTCAGAGTGGAGGAGGTCCTAGGAGTGGAATTCTGTACTGCAAATCATTACATTGGATAGGAATTCCCTATTATTAACAAATAGCGTACTTCCTTTATAGCTGAAGTTCCTTCCGCTTAGATTTCGCCTTTCTTGGTTCCTCCTCTCTGATCTCATCCACATGCCAATGACATTTCTACACCAAAGCTTTTCATTCTCTTTATATACTTTATTTTAGCCCCTGTAAATGCCATCACTGGGTCTCTGTGCTTCTCGATGCAATGCCGGCAGATCATGGCTGGTGGGAGGGGCTGTACAGACAGTAGCTTCCTAATTTAATCACAGTACCCTGCCTCTCAAGAGTCTTTAACCAGTTAAGTACCGAGTACTTGTTGTTTACAAGTTAAAATCTTTTTTTTTTTTGCTGGAAAATTATTTAGAACCTACAAACATTATATATATTTTTTCAGACACCCTAGAGAATAAAATGGCGGTCATTGCAATACTTTATGTCACACCGTATTTGTGCAGCGGTCTTACAAGCAAATTTTTTTTTTTCGGAAAAAATACACTATTTTGAATTAAAAAATAAGACAACAGTAAAGTTAGACCAATTTTTTTCTATATTGTGAAAGATGATATTACGCCGAGTAAATTGATACCCAACATGTTACGCTTCAAAATTGCGCCCGCTCATGGAATGGCGACAAACTTTGGCACTTAAAAATCTCCATTGGCGACGTTTAAAAATTTCTATATGTTACCAGTTTTGAGTTTCAGAGAAGGTCTAGTGCTAGAATTATTGCTCTCGCTCTAACGATCGCGGTGATACCTCACATGTGTGGTTTGAACACCGATTTCATATGAGGGCGCGACTTACATATGCGTTCGCTTCTGCGCATGAGCTCAGCGGGACGGGGCGCTTTAAATTTGTTTTTTTCCTTATTTATTTTACCTTTTTTTTACACTGTCCTTCTAAAAAAAATGTATTATTATTATATTATTATTATTATTATTATATTTTTTTCCTATTACAAGGAATGTAAACATCCCTTGTAATAGAAAAAAATCATGACAGGACCTCTTAAATATGAGATCAAAAAGACCTCAGATCTCACATTTACACTTGAATGCAATAAAAAAAAAAAAAAAAAGTTAAATGTCATTTTTTTTTTTTGCAAAAATATTTTTTTTCCCACTTTAAGACCATTGGGCAGAAGTGATGTTTGACATCGCTTCCACCATCTAATGTTATGGAGCCGAGTGGGGGCCATCTTTCCCTCACTCGCCATTCAGACTCAGAGGGGGGCTCTCCCGCCCCCAATAAAAGTGATCTTGCGGCGAACCCGCCGCAGAGACCACTTTTATCTCAAAGAGAACAGCACGCCCTTGCTGAAAATACCGGGGTTGTGGCAGCTAGCTACTGCCATAATTACGGTATTTAGCGTCAAAGTACGGATGTACAGTTACGGTGATTTGCGTGAAGTGGTTAACCATGTTGTAAACAGTGGTTTGGCCCACGGGCCACGCCCCAGCAGGGTCTGTCACCCGTTGTGTCCATCGGGCACAGCCGATGACAGATCACTGTACCGGTCCGCTGCCAGTACCATGTGATCGCTGTGGCCAATCACAGCAGATTACATCACAACTGTTTCCAACGAAAGGCTTTGATTCATGCAATTCATTGGGGTTGATTTACCAAAAGCAAATAGACTGTGCACTTTGCAAAGTCCAGTTGCTCCAGAGCTTCGTAAATGAGGGAGAGCTCTGCTGACTACCTTCATCCAATCATGTGCAAGCAAAAATGCTGTTTTGAAATTTTCCTTGCATGTGATTGGGTATTCTTTGCAAAGTGAAGCTTTACCTCATTTAATAAGTTCTGGAGCAACTGCACTTGCAGAGTGTAACTGCACTTTGCAAAGTGCACAGTCTATTTGCCTTTAGTAAATCAACCCCATTGTGTACTATTGTGAAAAGCTATGTGATTGGTCACAGTGATCACATGGTATAGACAGAGCCAATCGCAGCTAATCACAATAATAAACTCTGAATAAATATTTTTAATTCAGAATAAAATAGTTGCTTATAACTGTAAAATTCACAGTAAAAAAAATAAAAATCCTGATCACCTCCCCAGAGTATTACAGTGTTACTATGGTAGCATTGTATTGCTCTGGTCACTGTATGTAAAAAAAAAAAAATTGAAAAAAAAGTAATAAAAATATTTTTTTTTAAATTGGACAAAAAAATTATTAGTTTTCTTTAACATTACTGTCACCGGTCAGTGTTCCTGATCACCGCCAGACCAGTGTTATTGTGAATTTAAATTTAATTTCTTCATTTAACAAAAAATTGTGACAAAAAATTACAACTTCAAATAACTTGCCATGCCTCTTACTAAATACGTTGGACTCTCTACTTTCCAAAAAGGGGTCATTTTAAACCAGGCCGAGACAGAAGTACAGTTAAATCACACTTGTTTAATAATAAAAGTAAAAAGAACAAACGTAGTCAAAACATAGCCAAAGTTCAGTAACTGGAACAGATAGTCAGACAAGCCAAACGTCAGGGATCAATGTAGTGGAACAGCAAGCAGGACCTGGAGCCAGAAGGGATGTCAGCAAAGCAAGTCTTGAACAGGATCGCAGGAGAAAGTTTCTGTGATGTTGACCAAGGCGAAGGCAGAGCTCCTCTGGACTGGACGGCTTAAGTAGGCAGGACTGGCGAGCAGGATGTCATCAACAGGTGAGTAACTGTAGAGAGATGGGAGCTGGACATGTGCACACTGAAATATTTTGTTTCGGAATTTCGTTTTCATCTGAAAAATACATTTATTTAGTTACTCCCGAAATTCGTTTTTATTTATTTCGTTTTTCGTTAAAAATTGCATTCGTACGAAAATTCAAATTAAGGTCGAATCTGTCATTGAAGGCTTATGGTGTCTGTCGAATGTTCAAAGAAGATTCGACGGAGCAGCGAAACTGTACAATGCCGTATAGTTTAGCTGCTCCATCGAATCTTCTTAGAACTTTCAACAGACACCATAAGCCAAAGTACGTGTGTACTTAGTTCTAGTTATTTTACTGCTCCTCCTCTTTGGTTACAATCAGCCAATAACATTCATCATCATCATTATTTTTATTTTACTTTTCTCCCCTACGTCGAATCTTTTCTCTCTATGTAGAATAATCTTGGACTAATAGAGTTAAGGTTAGGCACATTCGACCACAGGTTTGATGGACAAAGATTGTTATTGTAATCATCATGTCGAATCTCCTATCTATATCGAACTGTTGTAGCAACGAAAACGAAAACAAAGCATTTGTTTATGTCGGATCTTTCGTTTTTCAGTCTCTGCACTTTCGTTATCGTTTGTTAAAACGTTAACGAAAATACCTGAAGTTCGGACGAAAATGCATTCGGACAAAAACGAATGCACATGTCTAATGGGAGCTGACAATTAGCCAACAGCTGAGCGGCCAGCTCAGAGACGGAAGGGCTGAGCCCACCCCTGACACACATCCAAGATAATGGGGAACAAAACTCCCCTTTGGAGACATGCATGCCCTCTCGTGTTTTTAGTAGATCAATGGTATCTTTGACATAGGACATTAAGGGTCGGCGAGAGGCGGCGGCGTGCATCCATCCCAAGTGCTATGATTGTCAAATTTAGCATGCTTGGAGATATGTCCGTGTGCTCAATCTAAATACTTTCTTGGTCTCCTTGGGAGAGTTGATGGCTGCCTAAGGTGACCATGGAAGAACTATGTGGGTTGAGTAGGGCCGGGACAAGGGTATGGACAGAAGGGATGGCTGCTCTGGGCGCAGCGTGTATTGTAGGGATGTGGGCAACGCAAGTTTCTTCTACTATGAGGCTGAAAGGAGTAATGACTGCAGTATCACTACTTCTGTCAGCCCAGCACTGGAAGTTGCAAGGAGAGGAGGAGAGCGCTGGGAGGAGGTGCGGGCTGTGCTCTCTCTCTCATAATAATAATCTCTCCTCATAATCTCACACATAATGAAGGGGGGAGGGGGCAATTTAGCATCTTTGCCTGGGCACTGGATGATCTTGTCCCGTCACTGGGGTCTAACACTAAGTCAGTGTAACCAATAGGTTGTTGAATGTTGGTTACAGGTCCATTTTAATTCATACATATTTTTTTTCCCCGAAAATCCAGATACCGCGGAGAAGGGATAATCGAAGAGGTGCCAGAGAAAGTCATTCCATTTATGTACATTGATGAACACAGGAGAAAGTGGGACAAAGCCTTAAAACATTACTCCATCATAGATCGCATTGACCAGGTCCATCACCTTCTCATAAGCTTGTTATAGATTTGGTTATAGAAAAAAAAAACCTGGCAAATTCATGAACTTAATTTATCAATTAGAGTAACAAACTTTTTACAGGTCAATGAATGTCACAAATGTGTATCAAATAACATTACCGTGTTCATAGTTTTAGGGTTGTTTTAGGTTTGTTTGTAGTTTTGGTGAATCTAAAGCAGGGTTTCTCAACCAGGGTTGCATGGGACCCCGGCGTTCCTCCAGAGGTTGTTAGGGGTTCCTTGAGCAATGAGCAATTTCTGCCTCTCAGATAAATTCCCACTGACACCATTGGGAAGTATCTAGCTTGTGTTGGAGACCAAGCTGGACTGACTGGATTGGTCTCTGGTCCTGGGTGGGTATTCATGTGGGCAAAAAGGAAGGGATCCCTTCTGGTGGATAGTGCCAAGTTTTGGATGGTGGCGATGGCCCTCTTGGGGATTCGGCTTCTGCCTTTTCTGTGTGACTTTAAAGTCCTTTGAGCATGTAGACTTGTATAAAAAGAAGGGAGCACCCAGTGTCCAGAGAAATGCGGCTCCTAAAGTATGACTTGTAAACGTTTATTAAAAAGTGGTAACAAAAAAAAAAAAAGTGGTAACATGTACATCAAGCAAACATGTTTTGGGGAAATAGACCCCCTCTTCTTTAGGGCTGTTGCTGCTTACTATTTGATGGGAACAATTCCCACGAATGTTTATGTTGGATCAAGATTTCATAAACCAGAACCAGAAAAAAAAAAAAAAGAATGGCTGGATGGCGGCTCTAGTTGTATAGGCAGCCTATAGTTGGTAGTTGCTGCCTATACAACTAAAGCCGGCATCCTGCCATCTTGGTTTCTGAAACCTTGATCCAACATAACCATTCATGGAAATAGTTCCCATCGAATGGTACTGTCACGCACCAGACGGGTGTGCCTGACGTGTAGCAGGAAGGCCTCACGTACAACCCCCGGCTCAAGGACCACCAATGTGATGAACAATGGCCACAAGAGCCGAGTGGTGTAAGAGTGCCTGGATCGTCTCTTGTACAGCTGAAGAATTCCCAGTGTAGATCAGCAGGTAACAGCAGGTGTAGTCAGTTTAGCAGACAAGAAGTAGGAAACAGGAAGCTCGATGATGCAGACACTGGGTGCGTGGTCAGACAAGCCAGGTTCGGTAACAGAAGATCAATCAGACACAAGTGGCAGGCAGAGAATGGTCAGTATATAGGCAAAGATTCTGCAACAGGATATCAGTCAATGTAGAGATAAGCGTAGTCACAAGGCAAGCCGGGGTCAGGATAACAGAAGTCAATTGTACAGAACAACTAGGAGAAAGAGATTCCCCCAAAGAAGGCAATTACCCAAACACCATCTGCAAAAAACAATAAGTTTATTAAACTACAAAACACCATATATTTTATACAAAAGACGGGCAGATTAGGGAATACACCATAGACCAAATTAAAACAGATAACGTTATCGTTAAAAACAACGGAGCCGCGGCCAAATCTGACCGGGAACCAACAGCTGACGGCCGGCTTGCACTACCTCTATTGATGGCGCTGACATAGTGGGACATTTCCAATTGACGGCTGATGCCGTTCGGACTGACATCTGCAGCTATTCTTTGTGGGTAGAGCTTTCGATCTCAAGAGCTACTGAACCATCAACCTGGTGAGAGAAGTATTACTCCAGTTTATACTTACAATATAGCCTGAGCTGCTCCCCCTGTTGTTTTCTATGAACTTAGCTGCTTCGTTTGTATGTCCTGGATCTAATGCCTTTTCAAGCAATACTGCCGGTCATTGCTGCTGCCATACACATGATATGGGTCGCGCTCCCGGACTGCCTTTAATTTCATTGATGTGCTGATTAGCTCGCAAGCTATATTCATTTATTCATTCACCTTGCCCTCATACCACCCTATCTATACCTGGATTGATTCAGGATACAGTCTACACGATAATACCCAATTTAGTAGGAATCTGCTGGGGTGATTGGTGTGTGTATGGGGTATGTTTGGCCGCGGCTCCGTTGTTTTTAACGATAACGTTATCTGTTTTAATTTGGTCTATGGTGTATTCCCTAATCTGCCCGTCTTTTGTATAAAATATATGGTGTTTTGTAGTTTAATAAACTTATTGTTTTTTGCAGATGGTGTTTGGGTAATTGCCTTCTTTGGGGGAATCTCTTTCTCCTAGTTGTTCTGTATGGTTTATATGGCAACCCAAACTGCATCCAATTGTGGATGAATATCTGATCTCATTATCTACAATCTATTCATTGGTGGTTGATCCAGGCAAAAACCTTTTCTATTTTAGAAGTCAATTGTAGTCAAACAAGCTGTGTCAAAACAGGAAACAGATCGGATCTCGGGAACAGGTATGAGCTGCAGATCAGACAGCAAAGTCTCTTTGCAGCTGAGGTGTTTAAATAAGGCAGCTTGGTGCCAATCACTGCAATTACTCTGTACCATTGTTAACCCTTAGGTGACCCCTGCTCTGGGTGGCAGATCCATGATAGGTACGCAGCAACAGCCCTGAAGAAGGGGGAGTCTATTTCCCCAAAACATGTTGGGTGTGATGTAGTTGTTGCTATTCTTTAATAAACATTTACGAACCATACTTTAAAAGTCGCATTTCTCTGGACACCGGGCGCACCTTGCTTTTTAGCTACAGTCTACACACTGACACTATTGATCTTTTTAGCTATCTATAAGGGGGTTATTCTTCCCAATGACCACACATGTAAGGGGCATTCTTCCCACTGACCATCACACTAATATATCATGAAATGTAGATATAGTTATTATTAGCATGGGTTCCCTGAGACCAGAACGTTATTTTAGGTGTGTCTTTGTGTTGAAAGGCTGGACTAAAGGGTATGGCCATCTTTAGGCTTAGTTCACACTGGCAGCAGAAGGGTAGCAAATAAGAGGTGACTGCTCTGTGTTTTTATTACGTTCCTCTTCCCAACTGCCCGCCTTCAAATATATATGGCGGGTTGAATTCATATTGGTGTGGCCGCGACGCTTTGCGGTCCAGCAATTTTAACTTTGTTTCTTAAGAAGTCATACTGATACCTTGTAGGACGGGTGATGATGATGATCTGGAGAGTGCAAAGAAGGGGATGGTATGAAGATCAGATAGTGGCTCAACCACTTGCCGCCCGCCGTATAGCAAAATGACGGCAGCAAAGTGGTTTAGTTATCCTGATTGGACATCATATGACGTGATCAGGATTACAGAACCGGCGCACAACTCTGATCGTGTTATGAAGTTTCTGACAGAGGCTTCATACCACGTGATCAGCTGTGACCAATCACAGCTGATTATCGCATGAACCAGGAAGTGCCGGTAGGGTCAGCCAGGTTTTTTAGGTGTTACAGGGGGCAAATGACACAGGACAAGCTCCATTTTTTTTTGGTTAACAAACGCTTTAACCAATCTTCAAGCGTAAAAAAAAATTTTTTTTTAAATCGTGTACTGTATGAAAAAAAAAAGGAAAAGAAAAAACGGCTTTGGCAGTGAAAGGGATAAAAGATGTGGTCAGGTTAAGAAGCTCTGTCCTGGCCTATGGCTTATCTGTAGAACGTTCACCCCTTCCCCTGTGTTTGAATCGGAGCTTCCCTTGTTAGGCTAGTAATAGTCAAATTGGTTTGATCTTCACTGTGAATGGCGTTTTTCTGTATTGATGTGCTAATAAAGTTTTCTTATTTTAGGACACTGTGATCTCTCGCTCCATCACACACACTTATGGGATGGGGCTTATTTCATCCAGAGAGTTTGTGGATCTAATACACATTAGAAGGTATGACGGAGGAGTTGTCACTACTAACAGTGAGTGCATTTTTGTTATTTTTTATTTTTCATGTTGTGCTCCAGGACTGATCCTGCATTCACACTTAGGCTACTTTCACAATGGGGCGGGGGTGCAGTAGTAGTTTCAGCGGCGCTTTACCGTCATTTTAGCTGCACTTTTCGGCTGCTAGCAGGTGCTTTTAACCCCCGCTAGCGGCTGAAGAAAGGGTTTAAAGGGCCCGTGTTGCACCCGTGCAGCACTGCCCATTCATTTCAATGGGCAGGGCGTTTTGGGAGTGGTTAGTTTCTGTTATAAAATTTTGTAAATAAGTAATTTTCCTTCTTCACTGATGTGCATTGATGAGGCGTCACCAATGGGCATTGATGAAGCTGCACTGATAGGTGGCACTGATGGGCACTGATGAGGCTGCACTGAAAGGTGGCACAGATAGGCAGCGCTGAGAGGTTGTGGTAATGGGCACTGACAGGCATCACTGATGGGCACTGATAGGCTGCACTCATAGGTGGCACAGATAGGTGGCACTGATAGGCGACAGTGATGGGCACTGATGATGAGGCACTGATGAGGCTGCACTGATATGCGGCACTGATAGGCTACACTGATAGGCGGCACTGATAGGTGGCACAGATAAGTGGTGCTGATAGGCGGTAGTGATGGGAATTAACAGGCATCACTAATGGGCACTGATAGGCTGCACTGTTAGGTGGCACCAATAGGCGGAAGTGATGGGCACTGACAGGCATCACTGATGGGCACTGATAGGCGGCACTGATGGGCACTGACAGGCATCACTGATGAGCACTGATAGGCTGCACTGTTAGGTGGCACCAATAGGCGGAAGTGATGGGCATTGACAGGCATCACTGATAGGCACTGAAAGGCGGTACTGATGATCAGTGCCCTGATTATCAGTGTAGATGTCCCCTGTGTGGTTAGCCATTTACCGAATCTCCTCTACTCATGCATCAGAGTGATGAGAGGACTGCCAATAGCCGGCAAATCCTGTTGACACTGTTATCAGCTGTGATTGGACATGGTAAAGGGCTGCTGTGATTGGCCCTTTTCCCCCCGATTTGTGATAAGCTGTGTCTGAAGGACACAGTAATCACAGAGCGCTCCTGATGTGCACCCCGGGGAGCATGAGGAAACAAGGTTCTGGGAGGATGTCGATAGATGCCCCTCCGGAAATTTGCGACCATGCTGTAGCCGTCATTCGCCTATAGCACGGTCGGAAAAAACAATCAATCTTAGATGAACAATACTGAACTAGGAAGGTCCGTACATACGTAAACATATAGAAAACAAACACTGGCACTAGGAATATTAGGTAGTCATAGTGTGCACACTCCCTATTATTAGAAGCAGTAGTGAAGAAATGTCCTGAGCTGATCTGCTGTTCGCAATGTTGGTGTAGGGCAGGCTGGTAAAAGCAGTGAGGAGTCTGACAGGCTCAGAGAGAAACAGTGGAGGCAACTCGAACCAGACAGGGGCAGTCAAAGGGCTGCATTTGGCTCTGGGGCTGCAACTTGTCCAGGTTTGGGCTAGATGATGCTGGATGTCCAGTCAGGATATTGGGTGGGCTTTATCTGACTTGCTGCAGCTTCTAATGGACATTGTGAGAAGCTCACAGTATGCAGCGAAATCCGAATAAGCAATTTCATCATTGTGCTGGACTGGCTGATACTGACAATAGTGGAGCATGCTGGTGCAATGTGTGTTGGCATAGCTGCTTGTAGCCTTAAACAGAGGAAAGTTAAAATGTTCAATGTTTTTAATAAACTCTTATTTATATTCCGTTCAGCTATAAGTATTGATTATGAAAAATGCCCAGTGAATTCCTCAAACGTTCGAGGCTTCAATAACCCATGTGGATATATATGTTCACCGCTGCCTGAGTAAGTACACCACAAAAATGTTTTATAATGTGTCTTTACAGTAGATGCAAGGTTTTTTTTAGTGGGAACGTGGCAGTACGCTGTATGTACTGGCAAGGGGTGCTTGGACATGCTGGTAAGCACCCCAAAATATCTGCTTGCACCCCCAAACAGCAGCTGCCAAAGAGACTCCTATATCCTATTCGTATGATTAATTATATCCTTAGCTGGCAGTAGGTTGTCATGAGCATTAACTGATACCAGGCCGTGGGACTACTTAGGTGCAGTCAAGCCACAGGTTTATCCTGGCTGCATTTGCCAACACTTATTTTTAGTTGTGGACCAGCTCAGCTAGTCCCCAGCAGGGGTACCTATGCTCTCACAAAAAAAAGCCCTGGGTAGATGTAAAGCACTGTGTATCACAATTAGTTGCCTTTTTACATTTTGTTTAAATTAAATGCTTCTTTTAACCTTTTTCCTCCCTTTGTTGCATCTCAACTCCGCATCTCCTGCAGCCTCTTTGCAGCTGATTCCTGCATGCCAGCAATGGGATGGATTTCCTGATGCTGACAACAATGTGTAATGTGTATTATGATGGCCACTTGTTGTCTCCTTTTTACATCTGGGTGACAAAGAAGGAGTACATCTGGGAGACAAGAATGCAGCGTTGTCACCCTATTACAGGAAGTGGCTGAACAAAAGCCATCATGGCAGGATCACAGGGATTGTATTAAAGCTATAGTTTAATCTGCTTATATTTTACTTTCCCTGGTTCCTCCCTCCTTTATCAATATTGATGTTCATTCAATTAAATAATTCACTGTGCTGAATGCAAAGAACTGAGGGAACACTAAGGATGCCCCATGGACTGATTTTCTCTCTGACAACAACAAGGCTCTTTCCACCTCACTATGCCCACATGCCAGGTCATTCCGATGACTTCAGTACTTCCCGGTAGTGCCAAAACTTGCCCAGTCCTTCCTGCATTCTACACATTCCTACTGACCCATCATTATGATGGCTGCCTATCTGAAACCATTGGAAGAGTATAGCAGCTAGGCAACTAGCAATTCCAGAAGGAGAGGGCTACAAATGCAGCCTTTATAGTCTCTCGCTGCAGGTTTCCTTTTCAGGATCTCCCTGATATGTAGTCACTATCTCCCTAATAGGTAGTCGCTTGAGGGGGAATCCACCAATCTATACAAGACATAGTCATTAAAATTGTGAACACCTAGAGAAGTCTAGGTCTAGCAATTGCAGAAGGAGAGGGCTAAAAATGCAGCCTTTATAGTCTCTCGCTGCAGGTTTCCTTGTCAGGATCTCCCTGATATGTAGTCACTATCTCCCTAATAGGTAGTCGCTTGAGGGGGACATAGTCATTAAAATTGTGAACACCTAGAGAAGTCTAGGTCTAGTAATTCCAGAAGGAGAGGTCAGCAAATGCAGCCTTCATAGTCTCTCACTGTAAGGTTCCTTTATCAGGATCTCCATGATAGGTAGTTACTATCTCCCTGATAGGTAGTCACTATCTCCCTAATAGGTAGTAACTAGAGGGGGAATCCACCAATCTGAACAAGATATAGTCATTCCAATTGGGGATTCCTAGAAAGGTCTAAGTTAAGCAATTCCAGAAGGAGAGGTCAGCAAATACAGCCTTATAAATCTCTTACTGCAGGGTTCCTTTATCAGGATCTCCCTGATAGGTAGTCACTAGAGGGGGAATCCACCAATCTGTACTAGACATAGTCATTAAAATTGGGAACACCTAGAGATGTTCCTACTTGGTTACATTATATTGTAGCACCCTCTAGTGTATGCTAGAAGTAGAGTAGGCAAATCAAATCCTGACTCGTGCTGTACATTTGTGAGTCTATAATTGGGTCAGGGTCATTGGAGCTCAGGGCTGGATCACTCATCTTGGCAGTTCTAGAAGTAGCTCAGAACGTGGAACGTGGCTCCTACGGGGGAAGGAGCCACGTTCTGACGTCACCCGCTGTCATCCTGGCCCTCCATGCTTAAGGTGTCTACTCCTATTTGCGCTGTTTCTTTGAAGCCCATGTGAGTAGCCATTTGTATGTTAAATAAAGCTGTTTTAAAAGGAAATCATCAGTGTGCACTTAGATTCTGCTTCTGTCGTAATATTATACCCCTGGGATATTGAACGGTGGATCTGGATCCTGTTTGGAGATTATACCCATATGGGACATGCGTTGTTCACCATCTGTTAGCTCAGTGGTCCACTCCTAGAGGTGAGCGAAGCGAGTGTGCTGGAGGTGGAGGGAAAGTCACCCTTGCATTGAATTTTCTCACTGGGATCCTTTGCTTGCTGGGACTGTTAGTCCACCTTCTGCTTTTGTGTTTATTTGAATTTATATGGACTTTTTATTATTATATGAAATGTTTTAATGAGCCCTAATTTTGCGCTGCACTCCTTATGATAAATATAATTGTGTTTTATTCTTCTTTTGTTTCATGCAGGAACCCGGCACATTCCAAGCTTGTGGCCTACATCCAGCCGGAACTTGGTGGTCTTCTACCACAATCTGTGGTGGAGTCGGTATTACCCAGCAACGTTGTAAGCCTCATCATAAATGTTCGGGAAGGATTAAAAAAATGTTACCAAAATGGAAACTGAATTATTTATAAATGTAAGGATGGCTCGCAACCTCCTGGGAGGACCATGAAGACGCGTCACTGAATTGTAGGCTACCAGAAGGACAATTGAAAATATAAATGGACTCTAAGACGTCTGACAAAATACTGATGTACTACCAAATTACCCACTGATTGGGACCGTCCACCCAAATACGATGCCTTAGTCCTGGAAAACTGAACTCCAGCAGATATAAAGACACAAATTACATGACTCTTTATTCAATAATATATCATTAAATGTTTTTTTTTTTTTTCCTTTTTTTTTATGTAAGTAGTGAATTACCTGAATCTGACCGGGTATCAGCCTCTTGTTCCTGTACAGTGGAGCTCAACTGGAAGAGGGAGAAACAGCATAAGGAACCAGTTCTGCTGAGTAGTAGAGAGCAGTAAAGGAGTAGAGAGCAGAGAGATGAGCTCATTGGTCTGCTGCTTCTCCTTACACCTTCTAATCACAGGGCAGAGGTAGAAAGAGACCTGTAAGTGAATCTGCAGTAGGGAAAGGTCAGTTCCCCTCCCCTGCCAGACAGAATTGTGCTGTGTGGTAGGGCTCTGTATATCTCCGGACGAGATAAAAATCTATTGGCATTCAAAACAACTCCTATATAAGCATTTCATTAGTGTATTTATCTATTTGACTAACGCTCAACGTTAACTCCAGATCACCTACTTGTATCCTTTGATGATTCCTTTTGTGAAATCTTCCAGATACAGTATCAGGCTATGCTTCCTTTCACACTGGGATCTTGTCATGAGGTTATAGATAGGCTGCCATCCTTGTGCACATGCTAGTAGACCGGATGTCATGCTGATCCCCTGATTTCAACTTTGCCACCAACCCAGAACAAGCATGCAACAAGCAAAGTCAGGCAAACCTTTCAATAAGAGGCCTTCAGTGGTAGTCTATCGCAGGCTTCCTTTAACTGCTGCAGCCCCGGAAGATTTTACCCCCTTCCTGACCAGAGCACTTTTTGCGATTCAGCACTGCGTCACCTTAACTGACAATTGCACAGTCACGCGACGTTGCACCCAAACAAAATTGATGTCTTTTTTCCCCACAAATAGAGCTTTCTTTTGGTGGTGTTTGATCACCTCTGTGGTTTTTATTTTTGGCGCTATAAACAAAAAAAGAGCGACAATTTTGAAAAAAAAAAGCAATATTTTTTACTTTTTGCTATAATAAATATCCCCCAAAAATATATAAAAAAAACAAATTTTTTTCCTCAGTTTAAGCCGATATGTATTCTACATATTTTTGGTTAAAAAAAAAATCGCAATAAGCGTGTATTGATTGGTTTGCGCAAAAGTTATAGCGTCTACAAAATAGGGGATAGTTTTATGGCATTTTTATTATAATTTTTTTTTTTAATTAGTAATGGCGGCGATCTGCGATTTTTATCGACATTATGGCGGACAAATCGGACACTTTTGACACTATTTTGGGACCATTGTCATTTATACAGCGATCAGTGCTATAAAAATGCAATGATTACTGTGTAAATGACACTGGCCGGGAAGGGGTTAAACACTAGGGGGCAATCAAGGGGTTAAGTGTGTCCTAGGGAGTGATTCTAACTGTGGGGGGGATGGGCTACTACTCACATGACAGCGATCACTGCTCCTGATGACAGGGAGCAGTAGATCCCTGTCATGTCACTAGGCAGATCGGGGAAATGCCTTGTTTACATCTCATCTCCCCGTTCTTCCGCTCCGTGACAGGATCACGGGCACTCGGCGGACATGGAGTCCGCGGGACCCGCGGTTATGGAGCACGCGGCGTGAGCACCCACAATGCCGCATCTTAAAGGGGACGTACCTGTACGCCCCATTGCCCAGCCGTGCCTTTGTGCCGACCTATATCGTCGTTCGCTGGTCGGCATGTGGTTAAATTTCAACTCCGGGAAAAGTAAAAGTCCTCGTTAACAGCTAGTTTACGTCTAGGGCAGTGGTTCTCAACTCCTGTCCTCAGGACCCACTAACAGGCCAGATTTTAAGTATTACCTTGTGGAGATGCAGACAAGAATACTGCAATCACTGAGCTGCAAACGATATCACCTGTGATGTATTTCAGTTATCTTGCAAACCTGGCCTGTTAGTGGGTTCTGAGGACAGGAGTTGAGAACCACTGGTCTAGGGGACTGGGTAATACTTACTTGATCCTCTGCTCTGGCTGGCACCTCCACGTTGCAAGACCAGTCCCTGCAGACTGTGCTCCCATAGCCCTGCATTGGACATGAGGACGTCAAGGGAAAGTCCACTATTGAAGCGTGGGGTAGTGGAGAATCAGGTAAGTAAAAGTGCTTTTGCTGTCCCCTAGACAGAAACAAATGAGATATTTGGGTTTTAAGCTGGGTTCAAACTATGTGCGGCCGCGGGGCACAGCAGGGGGTCAGGTGCGTCCCTGTTCACCATTTGAGGTCCGAATTAGGCCTGAATTTTTGGATGAATTCGGACCTGAAACATAGCCAAAGACGCACTGGACTCTTCTGCTGTGCGTTCTGCGGCCGCCCCGGAGATGTGTGAACCACCTCCATTGAGAGCCGGTCACACTCTCCCTTTCATGTGAATTGGATGCGGGGAAACAGTTTTGACTGGATCAGGTGATGGTTATGTCTTCAGCCATCTTCTGCCACCACCGATCAAGTCTCCGGGGAAGTATCAATTGGACATCTTGGAAAAAGAAATCAATATTCTTATTCCTGGAGATACGTTAGCAGTGGAGGTCTCTCGGGATGCTTCCCCTGCCTCCTCTGTAGACCTAAACATGCACACTGGGATGATCCAACCATGCTTGTTTATTTGTGAAAAAAAAATAAAGTGAATGAATCTGACAAGTTGGACGGGGCCTGCATGTTTCTTTGAATGTCAGTGGCCGCTTGGGATATAACATAAATGAAAAGTCCAATAAGCAGAGAAAGACTGCCTTATAATGAACAGAATATGTACACAGACATAGTCCATAAGAGATATAAGAGAGGGAGGGAGAGTCAGACAACAAACATAAACATAAATCTTCACATATCTGTTTTGGATTGACCTCAACTTTAAACAACTCCAGTAAAACCTCAGATTCTGGAAACAAACACATTTATTACTATGTCTGTTTTTATTACAATATTTGGTACAAATACATTTTGAAATGGACCTTTCAGTAACATTACAAGTCTTTATGAATACACTTCTGACATGTCACAATGTAAAGCAACAGTGTACATTTTCAAAAATATCCCTACCTTTTAATAATAAAAATGTATCCCTTGTATCTTGCCTAGGCTGAAATGATGTCCTCAGTCTACTGCAGGCAGGAGGAAACATTGCCGGTTCCAGATTTCAGTTGTGCCCCCCTAACAACAAAGTTCCCTGATCAGAATGGCAGCATTTCTGCAGTAACCTACATTCTCTGCTATGGTTGTATGTAGGGATGGGCTCAGGCGTGTTTTAATCGTAGTCCCCCAACCCACCTAAGCAATCCCGCCAGGAAGCCGATACTGCACACAGCCGCCATTGCTCAGGTGGGTTGGGACTACGTTTCCGAAAATGCCTGAGCCCATCCCTAGTTGATGTAAGGGAATCCGATCTCAGCCATGTGCTGTTTGGGGAGAAGGAGATCTGCTAACTGTGGCCAGGCTGTGTGCACTGCAGGGATGGGAGAAGGAGCTGTGCTAAGTGCCCTGCCATCAGTGACCCCTGTCCTCTGCCCTGCTGACCTCTGTCCTCAACCCTGCTGACCCCTGTCCTCTGCCCTGCTGACCCCTATCCTCAGCTCTGGAAACCCTTGCACACTGCCCTTCTGACCTCTGTGCTCCACTCTGCTGACCCCAAACATTGCCCTTCTGACCCCTGTCCTCTGCCCTGCTGACCCCTATCTGCCCTGCTGACCCCTATCTGCCCTGCTGACCCCTATCCTCAGCTCTGGCAACCCCTGTACACTACCCTGCTGACCCCTGCGCTCCACTCTGCTGAACCCAAACATTACCCTTCTGACCCATGTCCTCTGCCCTGCTGACCCCTGTCCTTGCCCTTCTGACCCCTATCTGCCCTGCTGACCCCTATCCTCAGCTCTGGCAACCCCTGTACACTGCCCTGCTGACCCCAGTGCTCCAATCTGCTGACCTCATACACTGCCCTTCTCACCTCTGTCCTCCGCCCTGCTGACCCCTGTCCTTCACCTTTCTGACCCCTGTACAGTACACTGCCCTACAAACGACAAGGCCTCTGTATACTGCCCTACAAACTGCTGACCCTATTTTCTACCCTGTTGTCCTCCCATTCTCAGCCTCGCAGACATTTTTTTACTGTACCCCTACATCAGACAGGCTAGATCTACCCCTGGAAGGAAGCACTTTCTCAGTCTCCTATCCTCTAGAATTAAAGTGATTCTAAAGGGTTTCTTTAAAAAAATAAAACAATAGCAAACATGGCATACTCATCTGCTCTGTGCAGTGGTTTTACACAGAGCAGCCCGGATCCTCCTCTTCTTGGGTCCCTCGCTGGCACTCCTTGCCCCTCCCTCCTGCCCCCAGAGCAAGCATCTTGCAATGGGGCACCCAAGCAGGCACGTTCCTGAGCCGCGGCTCTGAGTGTCCATTCACATACAGCCGCGGCTCGAACAAGCCCCCTCTCTCATTGGCTCACTGGCTGTGATCGACAGCAGCGGGAGACACACACAATCGCACACAAACAGCGATCGTCCCACACATGTGGGGTATTACCGCGAACGTCAGATCGTGGGCCTGGTTGATGTAAGGGAATCCGATCTCAGCCATGTGCTGTTTGGGGAGAAGGAGATCTGCTAACTGTGGCCAGGCTGTGTGCACTGCAGGGATGGGAGAAGGAGCTGTGCTAAGTGCCCTGCCATCAGTGACCCCTGTCCTCTGCCCTGCTGACCTGTGTCCTCTGCCCTGCTGACCCCTATCCTCAGCTATGGCAACCCTTGCACACTGCCCTGCTGACCTCTGTGCTCCACTCTGCTGACCCCAAACATTGTCCTTCTGACCCCTGTCCTCTGCCCTGCTGACCCCTGTCCTCACCCTTCTGACCCCTATCTGTCCTGCTGACCCCTATCCTCAGCTCTGGCAACCCCTGTACACTACCATGCTGACCCCAGTGCTCCAATCTGCTGACCTCATACACTGCCCTTCTCACCTCTGTCCTCCGCCCTGCTGACCCCTATCTGCCCTGCTGACCCCTAGCCTCAGCTCTGGCAACCCCTGTACACGGTCCTGCTGACCCCAGTGCTCCAATCTGCTGACCTCATACACTGCCCTTCTCACCTCTGTCCTCCGCCCTGCTGACCCCTGTCCTTCACCTTTCTGACCTCTGTGCAGTACACTGCCCTACAAAGGACAGGTCCTCTGTATACTGCCCTACAAACTGCTGACCCTATTTTCTACCCTGCTGTCCTCCCATTCTCAGCCTCGCAGACATTTTTTTACTGCACCCCTACATCAGACAGGCTAGATCTAACCCTGGGAGTGACATGTTTGGTATCTATTTACTTGCCTTAACATCATCTTTTATATTTTACACAAAAAAAAAAAAAAATCAGTTATGTATTGTGTTTTTTTGCATAAAATTTGTGTGGCATAAAAAAATTAACTGCAAAACCCACCAATTTATTCCCTAGGGTCTCTGCTAAAAAAAATGTATAATATTTTGGGGTTATAAGTCATTTTCTAGCAAAAAATACTAATTTAACCACTTCCTTCCCCACCCATAGTCAAATGATGTCCGCAGGAGGGATCTCCCATCTTGGGCGGGCTTCATATGTTGTCCTTGGCTTCCTGGCCGTCTAGGGGGCGCGCACCGCCGCGTCACTCGGGAGCCGATGCGCATGCCCCGCGGCCGTGATGTCCGCCGGGCACACGTGATTGTCTGTAACAGAGCCGGGATGTGGATCTGTGTGTGTAAACACACAGAGCCACGTCCTGTCAGGGGAGAGGAGACAGATCGTGTGTTCCCAGTCCTCCTCTTGTGAGTCCCCTCCCACTACAGTTAGAATCACTCCCTAGGTAACACAGTTAACCCCTTGATCGCCCCCTAGTGTTAACCCCTTCCCTACCAGTGACATTTATACAGTAAGCAGTGCATTTTTTATAGCACTAATCGCTGTATAAATGTGAATGGTCCCAAAATAGTGTCAAAAGTGTCCGATGTGTCCGCCGCAATGTCACAGTCACGATAAAAATTGCAGATCGCCGCCATTACTAGTAAAAAAAAAAATATAAAAAATAAAAATGCCATAAAACTATCCCCTATTTTGTAGAAACTATAACTTTTGCGCAAAACAATCAATATACGCTTATTGCGATTTTTTTTACCAAAAATATGTAGAAGAATACATATTGGCCTAAACTGAGGAAAAAATGTTTTGTTTTTTTTTTTAATTGGGATATTTATTATAGCAAAAAGTAAAATATATTGGGGGTTATTTACGAAAGGCAAATCCACTTTGCACTGGCAGTGCACTTGGAAGTGCAGTCGCTGTGAATCTGAGGGGAAGATCTGAAATGAGGGGAAGCTCTGCTGATTTTATCATCCAATCATGTGCAAGCTAAAATGCTGTTTTTTATTTTCCTTGCATGTCCCCCTCGGATCTACAGCGACTGCACTTGCAAGTGGATTTTCCTTTAGTAAATAACCCCCATTGTTTTTTTTTTCAAACTTGTCACTGTTCTTTTGTTTATAGGGCAAGAAATAAAAACCGCAGAGATGATCAAATACCATTAAAAGAAAGCTCTATTTGTGGGGGGAAAAAAATGATAAAAATTTAATTTGGGTACAACATTGCATGACCACGCAATTGTCATTCAAAGTGCGACAGCGCTGAAAACTGAAAATTGGACTGGGCAGGAAGGGGGTGAAAATGCCCGGTATTGAAGTGGTTAAACTTGTCAACAAAAAGAAAAAAAAACCCTTTCACACTTGTGCGACTTGTTCTGTGACTTGGGACTGCAAAGTCACATGACAAGTTGTACCCCAATGATTTCCAATAAGTCCCGTTCATATCTGTGCGACTTCAAAGTAGTCCCTGCACTACTCTGGTCCGACTTTGACGAGATTTGCGGTCTATAGACCTCAACATTACACAGGCATTGCTTCAAGTCGCAGCAAAGTCGTGAGACTTTCAGGTCTTCAAGTTTGAAAGGGGCCTAAAGCAAATGATTCTTGCCTGTTCCTGTTGGGTGACAACGATAACTCGTTGGCTCCAAATTGTTAGCAGCGTTGTCAACCTGCCGTGTGAGCTCCATTGGGCAGCTTATCTGATAGAGCCGATGAGGAGTCCAACAGCCAACGGAAGGCGTGCACACAGCAGGCTGACAACGCTGCTGATAATTGGGAGGCAGTGGCTTGGTGTGGTCAGCCTGAAACAGGAAGTGCTGTTACTGGCAGGACCACCAGGCAGGTTAGCAAGTACCCAGCTTCTTGTACTGTGAGGGGCATTTTGCTGTATTTTTTAAAAAGACGAGACATGTACACTTTAAATGTTTATTCAGTACAGGACAATAATGACTCCACACCGTTGTCAGCATTATTTACACAACTGAATGGGGGCGGGCAAATCACCGCCACACTGAACTACATCTATGAGCGCGTATCCCTCCGCCAGGAGGTGCGGCGCTACATTCGCGGAAGGGTACGGCGTTGCTAAGCAGCGCGTTGTTCGTGGGAGCGGGACATGCTGGTGTAGGAGGACAGTGCTGAGCGCTGCTCTATGGAGAAGAGGAGGATGAAGTGCCCGGCTCTACCACCGGGCTGGAAGAAGGAGGAGGTGATTAGGAAGCCCGGTGTGAGCCGTGTCTACCACTTCAGGTACCCGGGGACGGGGGACAGGCGGGCCTGTAAACTCCACACTGACAGGAAACGCCACCAACTTTGCAGCGGTTTACTGATAGCGCTGAGCTGATTGGCTGCTGCTCCTTGGCTCCTCTTCCCTATTGGCTGTTGCGTCAAGCGCTGCCAACACAGGAATCGCGTTAGACAAGCCTTTTGGGTTTCCACGATTGGCTGGGTGCCTTAATCTGTGCGCTCATTGGCTGCATTTATTCCCACCGTTATCTGCTCACCTTGTGATTGGCTGTTTTATTTCACAGCTGAGATTGTCACATTGTTTGAATATGGCTGTGTGTGTGTTGTATGGATGGGGGTGCGAATTCCTCTTCCTGCATTTTGTTTGGACCACTTTCTTGTTCTGTTTCAATAGCCTTAACTGGGAAGAAATAATTCAAAATGTTCAAATTTATATAAAATACAATTCAAAATTTTTATACAATTCAAAATACATTTTTATACAATTCAAAATGTTCAAATTTATATAAAATCAAACTTCAAAATTTTATATAAAATATTCAAATCCTATTTGAATATTTCATCATTTATTTTTGTATTTGATATATTTGGTAATTTTTATTTTTTTGCAATATTATTATATTATTTATTTTTATTTTATTATTATTATTATTTTTTTTTTTTTATAAAAAATATAACAGGAAAAAGGCAGATCCAAAACCTTGCATCTACATTGTACCACCACAACAAAACAGATAAGGCACATATGTAATTCAAACATAAAGTCGGTGTTAAGCTATTTACACGTCAATGAGTCATTACTGAAAATAATTCCATAATATATATATTTATGTCTATATTTTCACGTGGATATTTATAAAAATCAGTCCTGTGAAAAAGAGATATGGAGCTAGCCTTTCCCCAATTTTTGTACTAATTTCTAGAGAGACAAAATTGAGAGAATAAACAGCAAAGAAGGAAAAAAGAGGGAAAGAGTGTATATATATATATATATATATATATATATATATATATATAATTTTTTTTTTTTTTGTTTTTGTTTTTTTTTGGATTTAAAATATTTGATCATTTATTTTTGCTTGAGGTGATTGTAGCCATATTAGTGCACTGGCAACAGCAACTGTACCCTCTGTGATTATTATTATTTGTTATACATTTTTTAATTATTTGCACTAACATACAATTTTTCAGGGCAAGCTTTTGGGGTGTGTTCCCTTCTTCAAGGTCCAAGCAGTTATGACTCTGGCCATTTGATGGTTCCCGGCATTCCAGGAATGTAACTTTTTTGGAAACTGTTAAATCAATGGGTTTAGTTCAACTTTGTGATTTCCTGCTGTTCAGGGGCTCTGGGTTTCTACAGAAACAGTAATGCTGGTGGCCATTTACAGCACACACTCATTTTGGTAGCATTATTGTTAATGTGGAATGTATGTTCCTTGCTCAAGACCATATTATTATTATTTTTTATCTAGTTGTTATGGGTAAAGTTCTGCTTTAGCGAGCATTTAACGCTTGCAGTGTGGGGGCAACCCAATGAAAGGAAGGATTTTTGGTCTTTTATTACTCCTACTGACATGCAGCGCTTACAAATCCCACTGCTACTGATGATGGGGCACCATTCCTCCTCCTGGCCACTGACCCGAGGCCGTTTATTCCTCCCTCCTGGCCAAGATAATACATTGTAGGGTAAATATATAACAGCTGACACAGACCACCTTAGAAACCGTGTAAAGCCTCGTACACACGATCGTATTTTCTGACGGGAAATGTGTGATGACAGGCTGTTGGCGGAAAATTTGACAGTTTGTACTCTCCATCGGACAATTGTTGTCGGATTTTCCACAAACAAATGTTGGATGGCAGGTTTTAAAACTTTCCACGGACAAATGTATGTTGGATTTTCCGATCGTGTGTACACAAGTCCGTCGGACAAAAGTCCAAAGTACAAAAACGCATGCTCGGAAGCAAGGACAAGCCAGAAGCGGTCGATCTTGTAAACTAGCGTTCCTAATGGAGAATTAACATTCGTGACGTGGCGAATTATGAAATCTCCAAATGCAGCGCACAATTCTCTTCTTCTGTAATGGGATAATAATGAAGCTGCTTTGCTGGTGATACTGATGGAGTTATTGCAAATTAATTTTCAAAGGCTTTTTTTTTTTTTTCTAGTGATATCAAGAATATTAATATTATGCATTTTTTTTTCTTTTTTTTTTTTGGGCAAGTTACCACAACACCATTATCCCGTAGTGTTTAAGATCAAAGATACAAATGTTGGTGTTTCTTGTTAATTTTACATTGTATCTTTTTTAAATGTAACTGTATACTCCCAAACTGTCAATTGAAGTAAAACACATAGCTAAGTATTATTCGCCACAGTTTTTTTATTGTGCATTAAAAAAACAAACAAATAAAATTAGACATACTATCTGCCAATAGAACATAACCAAAAAGTGCATTCTATGCATCCAAAAATATAACAAATCAAATCATTCAACCAAAAACTAAAATAAAAGCCTCATGCATGTGTCGTCCTGCTTCTTAATATAGGGCAGTGATGCGAACCTATGGCACGCGTGCCACAGCTGGCACACCAAACCCTCTCTGTGGGCACGCCAGGGGAATCCCACAGCCAGGCAATCCTTGCAAGTGACGTCGGCGGGGGGGTGGGCAGCCAGTCATCTTGTCCCATGTGTGATGTTTAGGGGGGGTGTAAAGTTCTTCCTCCACTGTCCTGAGGGTCTGTGTTGCAGCTTATTGCCTCCCCCGGACCCCTACACCTCTGGTAAGGCATTTGGGCATTCCTCTCTGAAGGCACCCTATTCCAGCTCCCCCCTGCTGTGGGACGACTTTGGTTAAGTCTGTCCCAATGTTATAGCCTGTAGAACAGCAGAGGGGGAGGGGAGGGTCGGTGCTCGGAGCAGATCATCCATGACCATGGGAGAGGTGCAGTGGCTGCTTTTTGACCTCCCAGCGACAGGGATATCGAGCAGCGACTGGATGGCAAGGACTACCCGGGGAGAGCTGGACGATGAGGACATGGAGATGTAAGGAGGAGGATAGATCCTCCGGTCTACATTGTACTGTGTGTGGGGGGGATGGGGATGTGAGTAGTCCGGGAAGTATGGGTCAGGTAGGCGAGTGCATGTTGCACAGTGTATGCTGAGCACAACGCACTCGTGATCCCTGCATTCTGATCGAATCTGGCAGAATCGTATGTCTTTAGTCCCTTAGGGCTCATTCAGGGGAATGATCAGTCCCATCCTCAGTACAGAGCCGCTGGTAGGTTTAATTCCGTGTTGGCACTTTGAAAAAAATAATTTGGTTTTGTGTCGCGGTTTGGGCACTCGGGCTCACAAAGGTTCGCCATCACTGATATAGTGGGTCAACAATGGCAAGAGTTGGTGAAAGCAGGGTTCTGTCATCTGGAGATAATTCCAAAAATCATCTGGATTATTCTCCTGGAGCTCCCACAGCAAAGGCATATGACATAATTGGTCACGATTAATAAAGCAACCAATTTTTGGTCCAAGAAATCCTCCTCCTCCTGTTCCTGGACTGGACTTGGGTGAAAGCAATAACTCCAAGGCCAATAATAAATAACACGTTATCTCCTCCGATTCCGCAACATGTCTGTTTTTTTTTTTTAAACACTTTGGCCCTGGTCCAACGTTTAAACACTCTGACTCAGGAAATTGGCTCTTTGTTTTAAAAGTGTGGTGGGCCCTTGCCCTGATAGACCCAGGCAGAAACTCGCAGCCCATCCTACCAATTCCAAATTAGTAAAGTCCATAAAGCATTCAAAAGATGACTTTGAAGTCCAACTAAACCTTCTGTTTTTAATCAGCTAAGCACATTGTAGTTGCATCAAAATAAAAGGTGCGCGAAGTCCTACAATTTTTGTTTTCTTTAGGAAGTGGGCAAAGTCTGACTAAAATAGCCTGTCTCTTGCCAGCATTCTGTGAAGAAAGACCCGTGGTCTCTGCAGAGAGAGATGTAGGACTGACTCGTACAGCTCTCTATTCAGCAAATCTCCTACAGACTCTGTGTCAGACCTCTGCAGAGAGACCACTATATCCACACGTGTGCAAATGTCCTTCTCTGCAGTATGCTGGCTGGGGACAGGCTTTTCTACCCAGTAGCTGCTTTCTAAGGAAAGTGAATGGTATAATTGCAAGACCTTTTGGTTTTGATGCACCTGGAGTGTATTTTGTAAATTAAAACTGAGAATTCAGATGAGTTTTACTGCAATTATTTACATGTATGCCTGAAAACAAATAAATGTAATGAAAAGACTTTTTTTTTTTTTTTTTTTTTACAGGTAGATTTCACCCAGGAGGCTGATGTGAGTGTAGGAAGATGGCCGGATCTACATCTCCAGACTCCTCTATATCCATCTCCTCTCTCCTGGCCAGCTGTAGACTGGAGAACACTAAGGGGTCCTCGAGTTTTTCCAGCTCTGTACAATACAAGGAGAAGCTGTATGACTCAGCTTCGAAAGCATTGGAGGACTATATTGAGGACTTTGAAGAAAGTCTGAGGTCTCCTTTGGCCAGTACAGGAAAGATCCACATCCATTCAACGGCTACACTTGGTTCACCTAAGAAAAAAGGTACAATGTCACAAATGTATGCAGGTTCTTGGTACATCTCGGTGTCCCGAGATTCTCTTCAGGTGTTTTGGCTAACTTGGGCAGAAAGTAGCACAAATGTCAGTGAGAACTCGAATATTCGATGTAAGCCGGCCATAGATGGCGTGTTTTCACGGGTTGCAAGAATGAAAATCACTTGATTTTATTATTATTATTATTATTATTATTATTATTATTATAATAAATTATTTATTTATTTTAATTATTATACAGGATGTATATAGCACCAACAGTTTATGCAGCGCTTTACAATTTAAGAGACCGTACAGTTACAATACAATAAAGTACAAGAGGGCTAAGAGGGCCCTGCTCAACATAGCTTACAATCTAATGGGGTGAGGCAAGTGGTACAAAAGGGTGCAACTGTGGGGAACGAGCTGATGGAAGTTAAAAAGATTAGTTGGAGGTGTGATAAGCTTCCCTGAAGAGATGAGTTTTCAGGGATTACCTGAAGGCAGCCAGAGTAGGAGATAGCTGCACAGATTGCGGTAGAGTTCCAGAGGATGGGAGAGGCTCTGGAGAAGTCCTGGAGACGAGCATTGGAGGAGGTCTTGAGAGGAGAAGAGAGGACAGTTTGGGCGACATTTGGAGACAAGATTGGTGATGTAGATTGGGAAAGATTTGTGAGTGGCTTTGTATGTTGTAATTAGTATTTTTAATTTAATTCGCTGGGAGATCGGAAACCAGTGTAGGGATTGGCAGAGAGGGGAGGCAGACACTAAGCATTTGGTAAGATAGATGAGTCTGGCAGCAACATTCATGATGGAGTAATAGAAAATCAGATCTCACAATGTGCTGGTACCCAAGATCTTATCACCACGCCAAAGAACCGCCTATCTTAAATAAAGCAGCCACTTTAACCTCCCTGGCAGTTTTTCCGAGTGTGGCTCAGGGTTAAATTTCAGTACCATTAGCGGTAACCCCGAGCCACACTCGGGATCGCATCGCAGGATCCTGGTGCAGTGTACTTACCTTGTCCCCAGGATCCTGCGATGTCTCCCCGCTGTGTCTGCAGGCTCTGTCCTCTGCCCCGATGTCCTGTGTGCCGGGCTCCGTTCCCTGCGAGCGTCGCGATGCACGGGGGCGGAGCCCGGCAGCAAATTAAAAACATTTTAAATTCATAACGCATACAGTAAGAATGATGGAATAAGTCTAGCGCTATAAAATGTCCAATGTAAAGGCCGTTAGGCCAATTAGTTCAAAAATGTATAATAAGGAAGAATCAACCATACATATGACAATAGGTAGTCTTCAAAAAAAAAAATTTTTTTTCAAAACAAGGACATCTGGCATCCAGAATGAAGACAGACACTCCCACCGAGAGATGAAAAGGCTTACCAGATAGGGTGGACCCAAAGGGGCATACGCCGGGTTGGGTCGGCTAAGACTTGGGTGGTGAGTGGCTGTACGTGGCTGTACATTTTTGAACTAATTGGCCTAACGGCCTTTACATTGGACATTTTATAGCGCTACACTTGTTTCATCATTCTTTCATTTTACACCTTGCTGGTTGTGTTAGCTGCTCTTGTCTCTTTGTTCGTGCAGTGCAGAATTATTTTGTATACATAACGCATACAGTACACTGTAATCTTACAGATTACTGTATTAAATCAATTCACATCCCTTTTGTCTCCAGTGCTTTGTCTAATGCCCTGCATGCAGTTTTATATGATATAAATACTGTTCTTTCTGCCTGGAAACTGGAGATTGTCCATAGCAACTAAAAAGTTTCCCTTTTACGTCAAAAGCGGTTTTAGACCAGCTAGAAAACAGCAATAATAAATTAGAACACTTGCAAAATTGAGCAATATTGAATCCTGGGGAAATTCATTTTAGTATTATTATATTATTTTTTATAGTTATTTATTATATTTTATGATTTTGGGTTTCAAACTTTATCATACCCGGGATGTCTACTAGACTCTTGTTTTGACAGATTTAAGTGCGTTATTGCTAAGAATTACAGGCCTACAATATAAAACGCCAAATTTCTGTGCAAAATAATTGTACCGCTTTGAAACGCAAAAATATGACATAATCATACCGCCAGGGAGGTTGAAGAGACAAATGTATATAAAAGCATCTACCATACATGAAATTGAAGGTACATGGTAGCGCTAAAAATGCAGTAACATATAATATATTACACACCCAGTGAATGATAGTGTATGTAAAAAACAGGCTGCAAAAAACAAGTCCATGAGTAAGAACATCCAATACTGGGTAATAAATCCGTTGATAGGTATTCAGTTGCTTGAATAATCAGACCCCACACCACATGATCAAAACCGTGTATACACTCGCCAACACTAATTGCCTCACATTCTCATGTTTGGCTAGTAAAGCATTGTACCCCTCAGGGTCATGGATATCCCATCAAATGTTCCAGGCATCCAAAGACCACAAGGTATCCGTAATATGCATAGGAAAATAAAAACTCCAAATTGTGCAATAACGTAACAAAATGGAATTTATTAAGAGCATAAAGCCTAATGGTAATGCACTTACAACAAGGCAGATAAAACACGCATTGGTACAATGAGCAGATGCCAGTTTTGGCAGACATGGGCCAAAACACTGTATCTCACCCCACTAACACGCCAGTATACACGGAGCGTCACTACCGGTTTCCGTACAGCCACATCCCTGGGACTGTGCAGACTATGCTGTTAGGCGAGGCATGTTGATTGGGGAAGATGTATGTACAGTGGAGGTGTCCTCACATTGTGTCAATCTTGTCTTTGAAGTGGTTGGCAATCTTTTGGGCAGTGAGCGAGTTTGTGGGTAGAGGGGGTGGGGGAAAAAGAGTGTTAAAGATGGAGAAGAGCCGACGGGGACTGGATGACCAGATAGTAAAGCGGTTGCCCACAAAAAATAGAAACCCTGTAAGTCAAAGGCATAATGAGCTAGCATGCACCGCATACTAGCTCATCATGAAATGCTTACCTTAGAACAAATCGCCGGCATCACCTCCCAGTTACCGCTGAGGGAGCTGACATGTTCCCTCTGTGTTTTCTTCTGGGTTTGCTGCTCTGGTGCTGTGAGTGGCCATAGCCGCGATGACGTCACTCCTGCGCATGCGCACGGTAGTCCTCTTTCCGGCAGCATCCACCGGACCTTCAGAGCGCATGCACCACTGATGTCAGCGGCTGCATGCAAGGTGAATAGCTCCTAAACTGTAAGTAAAGAGGTGAAAGCGGGGTATACAACCACTTTAATAAGAGCGACAAAGTAGGTTTGTTTGGCAGCATGGGGGCAGGAATTGCATTTTAGGAGAAACGGTGCTTTTCAACAGTCCCGTTCAGGAGAATTCGATCATTAGATGGACTTCTGTCAAACTGGAACGGCCATAGATGGATCCGAATTCACCCGTTCCCTACTGAACCAGACACATTTCAATCCATCTATGGCCAGCTTTAAGTTCGAGAGAGCTGGAAAGTTTGTGTGTGTATGTATGTATACATATATATATGTGTGTGTGTGTGTGTGTGTGTGTGTGTATAATATAAATATATATATATATATATATATATATATATATATATATATATATATATATATATATATATATATATATATATATATATATATATATATATATATATATATATATAATTCTACCCTGGCACAATTTGATTTCTTGTCCATTTTTCAGAGAATATGAATGATAACACAAAACCGTTTCTTTTACTCATGGTTAGTGTTTGGCTGAAGCCATTTATTATCAATCAACTGTGTTTACTCTTTTTAAATCATAATCACATAACAGAAACTACCCAAATGACCCTGATCAAAAGTTTACATACCCTGGTGATTTTGGCCTGATAACATGCACACAAGTTGAGACAAAAGGGGTTTGAATGGCTATTAAAAGGTAACCATCCTCACCTGTGATCTGTTTGCTTGTAATTAGTGTGTGTGTATAAAAGGTCAATGAGTTTCTGGACTCCTGACCGACCCTTGCATCTTTCATCCAGTGCTGCACTGACGTTTCTGGATTCTGAGTCATGGGGAAAGCAAAATAATTATCAAAGGATCTGCGGGAAAAGGTAGTTGAATTGTATAAAACAGGAAAGGGATACAAAAAGATATCCAAGGAATTGAGAATGCCAATCAGCCGTGTTCAAACTAATCAAGAAGTGAAAAATGAGGGGTTCTGTTGAAACCAAACCACAGTCAGGTAGACCAACTAAAATTTCAGCCACAACTGCCAGGAAAATTGTTCGGGATGCAAAGAAAACCCACAAATAACTTCAGATGAAATACAGGGCTCTCTGAAAACGTGGTGTGGCTGTTTCAAGGAGGCACTTGAAGAAAGATGGGCTACATGGTCGAGTCCCCAGAAGAAAGTGATTACTACGCAAATGCCACAAAGTATCCCACTTACAATAAGCCAAACAGCACAGAGACAAGCCTCAAACCCTCTGGCACAAAGTCATTTGGAGTAATGAGACCAAAATTTAGCTTTTTGGCCATAAACACTACATTTGGAGAGGAGTCAACAAGGCCTACGATGAAATGTACACCATTCCTACTGAAACACAGAGGTGGATCGCTGATGTTTTGGGGATGTGTGAGCTACAAAGGCACAGGAAACTTGGTCAAAATTGATGGCAAGATGAATGCAGTATGTTATCAAAAAATACTGGAGGAACATTTGCATTCATCAGCCAGGAAGCTGCGCATGGGACGTACTTGGACATTCCAACATGACAATGATCCAAAACACAAGGCCAAGTCGACCTGTCATTGGCTACAGCAGAATAAAGTGAAGGTTCTGGAGTGGCCATCTCAGTCTCCTGACCTCAATATTATTGAGCCACTCTGGGGAGATCTCAAACGTGCAGTTTATACAAGACAGCCCAAGAATTTACAGGAACTGGAGGCTTTTTGCCAGGAGGAATGGGCAGCTTTACCATCTGAGAAGATAAAGAGCCTCATCCACAAATACCACAAAAGACTTCAAGCTGTTATTGATGTTAAAGTGGTGTTCCACCCAAAAAAAAAAAAAAAAAAATACATGAATGTGCCTAAAAAAAATAAATAAAAAAAAAAAACATTTGGAAATGTTTTCTTTTTTTTTTTACTTACCTCTAAATGCCTGTTGCTAGGGGGTCCCTCGTAGTTTCAGTGCCTGGGCTGGTGACATCACTTCCCCTCGGCACAGGAAGGGCTCAGCTCTGCTCCCTCCCTCTTGTCAATCATCTGGGACTTATTACAGGTCCCAGATGACTGAGCAGCCAATCGCGGCGCGCCGCTCGCTCATGCGCAGTGGGTGCCCGGCGCCCACAGTTGCAATACCGGCGCTGCCGAACGGAGGGGGAGACGAGCGGGGCTTCGATTCCCCGCATCGCTGGACCCTGGGACAGGTAAGTGTCCAATTAAAAGTCAGCAGCTGCAGTATTTGTAGCTGCTGACTTTTATTTTATTTATTTTTTTTAAAGGGGGCAATACAGGGCATTAAGAACTGGGTTTAACTTTTGATCAGGGTAATTTGGGTAGTTTCTGTTGTCATTATGATTTAAAAAGAGTAAACACAGTTGAGTGATAATAAATGGCTTCAGCCAAACACTAACCATGAGTGAAAAGTTTTTGTGTTGTCATTTTTCAGAGAAAATGAATGAGAAAACGTAAATTCTGCCAGGGTATGTAAACTTGGTGTGGCTGGCTAGTCCCAGAGGTGATCAACGAGTAGATCCTCTTCGATCACCTCTATAGGCTTGGAGAACTCGAGCAACGTTATGTCCCTTCCAGCCCAGGCTGGAAGTAAAAACATTTTATTTATTTATTTTTTTAACCACTTGCATTCCGCATATATAGTGCAGCAAGGCAGCTCAGCTGCGCAAACTGAGGTACCTGTACGTCGGTCTTTGCACGAGATACAGTGGGTGCGGGAGCGTGCCCGTGGGTCCGGCAAACTCTGTCTGCCGGTCACCCGCGATTGCGGTACACAGAGGCAGAACAGGGATCTGCCTGACAGGGGACAACCATTGAGATCTGCTGTTCCTAGTGATCAGGAACAGCGATTTCTGTGTTGTCCTAGTAAGCCCATCCCTCACACAGTTGGAACACACCCAGGGAACACATTTAACCCTTTGATCGCCCCTAGTGTTAACCCCTTCCCTGCCAGTGTCATTTATACATTGATCAGTGCATTTTATTTTTAGCACAGATCACTGTAATAATGTCACTGGTCCCTAAAAAGTGTCACTTGTGGTCAGATTTGTCCGCTGCAATGTTACATTCCCGCTAAAAAAATTGCCGCCATTACCAGTAAAAATATTAAAGTCCATAGATCTATTTGTAGACGTTGTAACTTTTGTGCAAACCAATCAATATACGCTTATTGTGATATCTTTGGAAAAATAAAAATACATATTGGCCCAAACTGATGAATACTTTTTTTTTTTTTTTTTTTGGTTTTATATATAATTTTTTTTTTTTGGATATGTATTATAGCAGAGAGTAAAAAATATATATATATTTTTTTCAAAATTATCAGTCCTTCATCATCCCTCCGTTCTTGCACGCAGAAGCAAACGCATACGTAAGTTGCGCGTGCATATGTAAACGGTATTTGCACCACAAGTGAGATCACCGCGAACGTTGGAGCAAAATAGATTATTCTAGCGCCAGACCTCCTCTAACTCTAAGCAGGTAACCTGTAAAGGCGTTTAAAGCGTTGCCTATGGACATTAAGTACTGTAGTTTGTCGCCTTCCACAAGCGTGCGCAATTTTAAAGTGTGATATGTTAGGTATCTATTTACTCGGGCGTAACATCATCTTTCAAGTTGTATAAAAATTGGGGTACATATTGTGTGTGGTTTTTACTGAATTAAAAAAAAATTATTTTTTTCTAAACAAATTGCATTTGCAAAATCGTGTGACATAAAAAATTGCCATTGCCGTTTTATTCCCTAGGGCAGTGATGGCGAACCTTGGCACCCCAGATGTTTTGGAACTACATTTCCCATGATGCTCCACTACACTGCAGAGTGCCAGAGCATCATGGGCAATGTAGTTCCAAAACATCTGGGGTGCCAAGGTTCGCCATCACTGCCCTAGGATCTCTGCTAAAAAAAAAAAAAAATTGTAATGTTTGGGGGTTATAAAGTAAGTTTCTAGCAAAAAATACTAATTTAAACGTGTAAAAAAAAAAAAAAAAAAAAAAGTCACAGAAAAACCCTCACCTTGTAAAACAACCTATTCAATTTAAAATGGAAATGAAAGGCAAAACATTTGTGTTTAGATATAAAAAAACATTATAAATAACATTTCTTTCCCTGTAAGACAATGGCATCGCATATTAGCACATTATGAAATACTTGCCTTAGAACTAAGCCCTTCCAGTGACCCCCGGTCACCGCTGAGAGGGCTGACCTCTTCCCCTGGCCTTTCTTCTGGGTTCACGGGCTCCGGCGCTGTGAGTGGCCGAAGCTGCGATGACATCACTCCCGCCCTCGGTTCCGGCAAGAAGGTCTGAAGTCCCGGCACGGTATGCCAAACCCTCAGAGCGAATGCGCCAGTGACAACGGTGGCTGCATGCAGGGTGATTATTTCCTGAACGGTGCACGTTTCGGAGAGATTAATTTTTTACTTTCAGGTAAGCCTTTATTATAGCTTGCCTGTAAGTAAAAATAACAAAGCGAACTTTACTACCACTTTAACCACTAAAGCCCCGGAAGGATTTACCCCCTTCCGGACCAGAGCACTTTTTACAATTTGGCACTGCGTCGCTTTAACTGCTAATTGCGCGGTCATGAAATGCTGTACCCAAACAATTTGCGTCCTTTTCTTCCCACAAATAGAGCTTTCTTTTGATGGTATTTGATCACCTCTGCGGTTTTTATTTTTTGCGCTATAAACGGAAAAAGACCGAAAATTTTGAAAAAAAAATTATATTTTCTACTTTTTGTTATAAAAAAAGTCCAATAAATTCAATTTTAGGCCAAAATGTATTCGGCCACATGTCTTTGTTAAAAAAAATGTCACAGTTTTGAAGGCCATAAAATGCCCAGATGGCACAAACCCCCCCCAAATTACCCCATTTAGGAAAGTAGACACCCCAAGCTATTTGCTGAGAGGCATGAAAGTTGTCACTTTCCCGCAACTTGCGTCAAAATATAAAATATTCCATGGACTCAACATGCCTCTCAGCAAATAACTTGGGGTGTCTACTTTCCAAAATAGGGTCATTTGGGGGGGTTTTGTGCCACCTGGGCATTCCATGGCCTCCGAAACTGTGATAGGCAGTGAAGAGTGAAATCAAAAATTTACGCCCTTAGAAAGCCTGAAGGCGGTGCTTGGTTTTCGGGGCCCCGTACGCGGCTAGGCTCCAGCAAAAGTCTCACACATGTGGTATCCCCATACTCAGGAGAAGCAACAGAATGTATTTTGGGGTGTAATTCCACATATTCCCATGGCATGTTTGAGCAATATATCATTTAGTGACAACCTTGTGCAAAAAAAAAAAAAAAAATTTGTCTCTTTCCCGCAACTTGTGTCACAATATAAAATATTCCATGGACTCGACATGCCTCTCAGCAAATAGCTTGGGGTGTCTACTTTCCAAAATGGGGTCATTTGGGGGGGGTTTGAACTGTCATGGCATTTTATGCACAACATTTAGAAGCTTATGTCACACATCACCCACTCTTCTAACCACTTGAAGACAAAGCCCTTTCTGACACTTTTTGTTTACATGAAAAAAATATTTTTTTTTGCAAGAAAATTACTTTGAACCCCCAAACATTATATATTTTTTTAAAGCAAATGCCCTACAGATTAAAATGGTGGGCATTTCATTTTTTTTTTCACACAGTATTTGCGCAGCGATTTTACGCATTTTTGGGGGAAAAAACACACTTTTTTTTAAATTTTAATGCACTAAAACACACTATATTGCCCAAATGTTTGATGAAATAAAAAAGATGATCTTAGGCCGAGTACATGGATACCAAACATGACATGCTTTAAAATTGCGCACAAACGTGCAGTGGCAACAAAATAAATACATTTTTAAAAGCCTTTACAGGTTACCACTTTAGATTTACAGAGGAGGTCTACTGCTAAAATTACTGCCCTCAATCTGACCTTCGCGGTGATACCTCACATGCATGGTGCAATTGCTGTTTACATTTGACGCCAGACCGACGCATGCGTTCGCCTTAGCGTGGGAGCAGGGGGGGGGCAGGGGTGGTTTTTGTTTTTTTTTGTTTTTTTTGTTTTTTGTTTTTTTTCTTTATTATTTTTTTGCTTTTTTATCTTTATTTTTAAACTGTTCCTTTAATTTTTTTTTTTTTTTTAAATAATTTTTGTTATCTCAGGGAATGTAAATATCCTCTATGATAGCAATAGGTAGTGACAGCTACTCTTTTTTTTTTTTGAAAAAATTGGGGTCTATTAGACCCTAGATCTCTCCTCTGCCCTCAAAGCATCTGACCACACCAAGATCGGTGTGATAAAATTTTTTCCCAATTTCCCAATGGCGCGGTTTACATCCGGCGAAATCTAAGTCATAAAATGCTCGTAGCTTCCGTTTTTTTAGGCCATAGAGATGTTTGGAGCCACTCTGGTCTCTGATCAGCTCTATGGTCAGCTGGCTGAATCACCGGCTGCATTCTCAGGTTCCCTGTTGGGACAGGAGAGCCAGAGAAAAACGCGGAAGATGGTGTGGGGGGGGGGGGGGGGCATTGCCTCCCACTGCTTGTAAAAGCAGTCTAGAGGCTAATTGGCCACTAGGATTGCTTTTACATGAAAGCCGACCGCTGGCTGAAAAGAATGATACCAAGATGATACCTAAACCTGCAGGCATCATTCTGGTATAACCACTCAGTCGTGAATGGCGTACCTGAAGACAAAAAAATGGTTAACAATAAAACACAGTAAACGGTAAAGTATAAAAAATTGCATACCTGAAAAGCAAACATGATAAAACATAATAACAAAACATTGCAGAATAGAATACAGTAAAAAAGAGCAGAACAATACAGAGAATAGAGAAAGAGAGAGAACAATAAAACGACAACTATTTTTTTTATTTTTTTATTTATTTTTTTATATATGTTTTATTTTTTTTTGTGTACACTTTTTTTGTAACTGTAACTTTTATAACTGTAACCGGTTCCAGGTTCGGGTCTCTCAAAATGCGATGGCATCTTGGGAGACCCTGTGAAAGTGTGCCTAGTCTGTGCAATGCTGTACCCTACGCTAATGCTCAACTAGTGCATGGTAGCGTTCAAAACATTCACCAATGCAAAGACCAGGATTGTCAGGACAGGAGGGACAATAATAGCGGGTGTCACGCCTATATCCGCGCTTGCTGCAGACACGACATCTTTTTTGGGGGTTCGTTGGGTAGGGGTACTCGGGAGGACATAAAGAAAATGCCTCTCATGCACCCGACTGCATTTGGTTGGGGATGTGAATGGGGGAAGTACGGGCGCTGCAGAAGCGGTGGGTTCCCAATTAGGATTGGCGAATGCAGCAGGAAGGGCACTATGGGCACGACGGGCCTGTGTTTGTCTTCTTGGTGGCAGCGGGACACTACTTGTGCTTGCCACCTCACCAGCTTGAACTGCACTTATGGGACTCGCCACGTCACCAAGTGTTACTGCAGAGCTGGTTTGACTACGACCGGGGTGTACTAGGCCGCTGGTGCTTGCCAGTTCACCAAAACGCTACCAAAAAAACTGTTAGCGATCGCAGGGATCAGGCCTGACTCTGCGAACACTGCAGTTATGCGGTTAGTGTTTTGTAAGTGACAGTGATCGATCGATACTGCACTTGGGTGGGCTGGGCCAGGCGGAGGGGCAAAACTCAGGTGCTAGCAGGTATCTGGGCTGATCCCACTAACACTGCGTTTTTGGGAACCCTAAACTGCTGGGGATGCTAGTATAGATCTGATCGGATCAGATAAAGGGAGGCGTATGCTGCGTGCGTGGGTGTTAGCGGTACTGGCGCTTACCTGACGCTGCCTGGGGCGACGCATATCACCGCCGGGCGATCAGGGGGCTAAACCTTTATTCGGTAATAAACGGCAGGTGCCCTGACACTATAAAAAATAAACGAACTAACCAGCGTCATCCGTAACAGTTATACGGTGATCAGTGGTGAAAGGGTTAACTAGGGGGCAATCAAGGGGTTAAAACCTTTATTAGATAGTATATGGGGGTCCCTGACACTATAAAACGCTGACGGCGAACCTAAATATTTACCTCCCTAACTAGCGTCACTAGTGACACTAATACAGCGATCAGAAAAATGATCGCTTAGTGACACTGGCGACGGGGGGTGATCAAGGGGTTAAAACTTTATTAGGGGGGGTTAGGGGGGTACCCTAGACCTAAAGGGGGCTAACAATAACTGCCCTAACACACTGTCACAAACTGACACTAATGCAGTAATCGGAAAAAAAATAAAAATAAAACTGCCTGGTGTCAGTGTGACGGGGGGGGGGGATCGGGGGGTAAAGGGGGGTGTAAAGTATGCCTGGCATGTTCTACTGTGTGTGTGTGTGTGTGTGTGTGTGTGTGTGTTTTACCATCACTCGGATGTCTTCTCTCGGCACCGGAACAGAAAATACCGAACCGAGGAGAGATGACATCATTTCCTCTGCCTCTGTGTACTATACAGAGGCAGGGGAAGATTCTCATTGGCTGGGAGCGATCGCAAAGGGGGGGGGGCCACGAATGGATGGCCTCCCCCTCATCTCTGAACGCTCCCAGACAAAAGCAGACCGCCTCGGGCACCAGGGGGGGTCCGATCGGACCCCCCGCCCGCGGCAAGCAATCACGTACCAGGTACGTGATTTTGCCTGCCCGTGCCATTCTGCCGCAGTATATCTGCGTTAGGCGGTCGGCAAGTGGTTAATAAGAAAGCAGAGGGACTAGCTGGAACACCAGGGATTTCACATAAAGGAAGCAGTACAAAGAGAACAGGAGACTTTCTCGTACACGGTACAGCAGCCACATATAAGGAATATGAAATGTTGGGTTTAAATACTCTTTTTAACCTTTCACATCGGCACTATTGTTTGCCATAATGTTTGTAATATGATTATCTGCTATGGTCATTAGCCCCGTCCAGTGGCCATAATGCAGTATTTTTTTTTTTTTTTTGATTACTGTATTTCAGGAAAATACGACGTTATTGCCACTAGATGGAGCTGACAATAAAGGGAGATGACTATATTACAAACATTAACCTCCCTGGCGGTATGATTATTTCGGATTTTAGGTGCTGAAAGCGGTACCATTATTTTGCATGGAAATTTGGCGTTTTATATTGTAGGTCTGTAAATCTTAACAATAACACACTTAAATCTGTCCAAACAAGAGTCTAGTAGATATCCCGGGTATGATAAAGTTTGAAACACAAAAACATAAATTATAATATAATAAATAAAAAAAAAATAGTAATAAAATAAATTTCCCCACAATTCACTATCGCTCAATTCTGCAAGTGTTCTAATTTACTATCGCTGTTTTCTAGCTGGTCTAAAGCCACTTTTGACGTAAAGGGACACTTTTTGGTTGCTATGGACAATCTCCAGTTTCCAGGCAGAAAGAACAGTGTATATCATGTAAAACTGCATGCAGGGCATGGGCCAAAGCACTGGGGACAAAAGGGATGTGAAATCATTTCATACAGTACTGTAATCTGTAAGATTACAGTACTGTATGTGTTATGATTTTTACTTTTTTTTTAATTTTGCCGCCAGGCTCCGCCCCCCTGCGTCGCAACGCTCGCAGGGAACGGAGCCTGACAAGGAGAGGCTTCGGAGGAGGACGGAGCCCTCGGACACTGCGGGTGACATCGCAGGATCCCGGGGACAAGGTAAGTAAGGAGGCACCAGGATCCTGCGATGTAATCCCGAGTGTGGCTTGGGGGTTACCGCTAATGGTCCTGAATTTTAACCCCGAGCCACACTCGGGAAAACCGCCAGGGAGGCTACACAGCCCAGGCCGGAACGCCTTTTTAGGGCACAGCAAATGTTTTATACATAGACTCTTATGGGTTTTAGCTGTACCTGGCCACAGTTTATTCCTTGGTCTGGTTCATTTGTGTAGTCTGTGAGCACACTGCTGTGATGGTGGAGGTGAGCAGTGATGACTAGGCCTCACTTAGCATCATCCTGGGAGTGTTCCGGTCAGGCTTCATAAGGTATGTAAATAGCCTACACACATAAAATATATATGTATGTGTGTGTATGTGTTATATATATATATATATATTATTCATCTTTAGTCAGAGCTGCCCAGTTTGTTTTAATCTACAAACATCTCTTACCTGCATAGGATTTTTTTTTTTTTGTAAAGGTGAACTATCCTTTTAAAAAGCTTAGGGCTCTGGTTGTCAGTGTGAAGGAAAACTGTTCTTTCTTGCGGTCTGTAGCAACAAGATTCGCCTCATTCTCCCAGCACACATGTTCTTTTCCAGACTTTAAAGTGGTTGTAAACCTAAGTCATGAAATCTGAACAAAGCATATCCCTCTATAGTGTGTATTTGTCTCAATTAAGAGCACTAAGGCAAAGTTCACACTGGCATTAAAAGCAGACGTTTAGGGCCAGTTCACACCAGATGCAGTTCCATGCTCTTTTTTTTTTTTTCTGCACTAAAAATGCATACACAGTGTTTTCCATGTATTCCAATGGCTCTAGTTCACACCATGCAGTCAGTTTCTGCACCGGAATTGGATTGGAATACATGGAAAACACTGTGCATGCATTTTGTGCAGAAAAAAAAAGCGCACAAAACTCCACGGATCTGCATCTGGTGTGAACTGGCCCTTAAATGGCGTTTAAAAATGCCTCTCAAATGCCTATGCAAATACAATGACAGCACATTGTGCCGCTCACATTATAAAAACATGAATGCTTGGCAAAATGCTCTGGCAGGCATTTGTGGCGCGGTTGCGGGGTGTTAAAATTTAGTTTATTTCTGTCATTTCCATTGTGGAGCAGTTTTTTAACGCTCAACGCTCCTCAAAGGCTTCAAAACCACGCATGGAACGATTTAGCGCTTGTAAAACGCCCCATACTAAAACTCATTGACGCCAGTCTGACGCCCATACTAACAACATACGAGCGCGTTTGTTAAGCGTTAGGGCTTGTTCACACTTGACTAAATTTTGTGTCATTTCTGTCTGCTGCCTGCTGCCTCATTCCTCTATCAGTATGAATCACTTCTGACAAGTTTTCCTGACACAAAGAGAAAAATGGTGACACGGGAGGGAGCTCCAGCTGATTGCGAGCCTCAGCCCTGTTCCTGTGTGCTGTGTGGAGGAGGGGTGTTGCTTCCCTCCCCTCCAATCAGCTGTCAGAGCTCTCCTCACGGAGCCCTGCAGAGTGTAACCTCTGCTCTCTGCCCCTTTTTTTTCTGAACTCTCAGGCAAGCTTTATAAATTCAGCACTTAAAACAGATGTATAGATGAAAGAGATGCAGATAAACAGGTAAAACTCATGTAGGAGGATTTGTTGCATCTGTGTGTAACCTGAGGATAGTCACTTGATTGGGTTTACAACCACTTTAATAAACAAGGGCCACACCTTTTTTAGATTATTAGAATTGTACTTTTAAAGAAACGTGTTTTTTTTTTTTTCTTTTTTTTTTTTTTTTTTTTTCTTTTAGATGCAGCTGATAGAAATTTTCGACCCAAGCATTTATCTAGAAGACGATATGTTGCCCGTGACCCAGATCTATTGAGCCTCACCACTGATGATCTCTTGGACTTCCCCTCTGATGGGTCACTACCGTTCTCTCAAGTCTCACATTGGAAACATTGTGAAAAAAACCTGAATAATTACTGTGGACCTTCCCTCCGGAGCCACACTTCTCAGTCCTCTCCTCTAAGGTCCTCATTAAACACGAGGGTTCACCGTTACTCTACACGTCACGATTCCCAGTCTTTGGATCTTCAGAGGTTTGGAGAGGACGTCAAAGAAAACAAAAGAAACATTCTCCGTGAAATGGAGAGAGAAAACCGCCCTGCTTATTGCAACAACCTGAACTCTCCATATTTGTCCAGAGGATCTGAAGTACCTAAAAGTTATCCAAGATGGTTGACTAGTCAAAAATCAGAACTTAGTGTGTCGGGAATCACCAGTATTCCAGATGTTAAGTATCCCCTCTGGATAAAAGACTATGGTCTTCTGGGAGATTCCCATAGCCCCATCACCAAGAACATGTACAGGACCTCAAAAGCCTCTGCTAATGAGCCCTTTACAGATCTACACGGCTCCTCACCTTTAGGTTCTTTACAACCTTTGTTTTATCATAGACATGGCAAAGAAGCGGTTAATGTCAACAGCACCAGTGGGAAGTTCTATTCAGGACTTTATAATTTGGATGTTCTAAAACATTTGCATACACCTCCTAAAAGTAAGTGTACTTCCATCCTTCTTCCTAAATATTTGCCTTCCTGTGACATTTTCTTATGTAAACTGTTATATGTAACATGCCTGATGGCTTTGTTCTTAGATCACCCTGATGATTCACATTTGTGGAAATCACAAGCCTTTGCGTCCCCACTGAAGGAATTTCCTGACCCCCCAGAGAATAATGGAAGCCCCCGAACTGAAGATGTGCTGGAGGCGGAGAGATCCTGGGAGAAAATCCCATATTCATTGTAAGATGTTTTGCTGTCTATTGTTTAAATTCTATATATATTGAGAGAAAATAATATGACTCTGTATATCGTTTTCTGATTAGATTAACCACTTCAATACAGGGCACTTTTACCCCCTTCCTGCCCAGGCCAATTTTCAGCTTTCAGAGTTGTCACATTTTGCATCCCAATTGTGCAGTCATGCAACGCTGTACCTTAATGAAATTTTTATATTTATTTTTTTTTCTCCAATTACCCCCCCCCCCCCCCATTGGCTCTGATTGACAGCAGTGGGAGCCAATGGCTTCCGCTGGCTTGTGAGCCAATGAGGAGAGAGACCCGGAGAGGCGCTGCTGTCATGCACATCGCTGGATCGAGCTGGAGCTCAGGTAAGTATAAGGGGGAGCCGCACCCAGAAGGCACCCCACACCATGAGATAATTATAAAACATATATTCTTTTCCAGGAGTTTTACTTATTTATTTTTATAGCGACCTGGTCACTTTAGGGACTTGTGCACATAGGCCTCCTATGTTTAACACCAAAGAAATTGGTCTGGGAATATAAACACACTTTATACTTTTTTTCAGATCGCTTTCTCCTGCGTATAGATGTACTTGCATTAACATGCATATAGCTGCAGAAAGCCAAGATGCACAACTGTCTTGTTTTTGTAAATGCAGCTAGACTGAACACACCTAGAGGTTGCTGACGGTCTAGATGTGATTTCAGCCATAGAAAAGCATTACATGCTTTCTGATGCATTTAGAAATTGGATCCAAACACAGCTTTTGACACCTGTGTGCTTGAGGCCTAAGGCTGTATTCCATGCAAACCACTAAATACACAATAAAATGCATACAGTATAATAAAGTGTTAGGAACACAAAGGTAGAAATGCAACTACTAAGATGGACAAAGCTCTGTCAGAATATCCAAGCCTGGTGACCTGACTTGTGTCTGCTGCAGTTCAGCAATAAACCTAGGTCACCTGCTTGCCCCCAGCTTGTGATTGGACCATAAACGAGCAGCAGCAGCTTGCTCCATTGCTTTCTCTTCCTTCTACTCAGCATGTTCCTTTTTAGAATATTTGTATTCCGCAAAACCTGATTGGCCCCTAACTATTGCTGTAAAGCTGAAATCTTACTCTGGTCCGGCCGCACCTGGAGTATGCTGTCCAGTTCTGGGCACCAGTCCTCAGGAAGGATGTACTGGAAATGGAGCGAGTACAAAGAAGGGCAACAAAGCTAATAAAGTGTCTGGAGGATCTTAGTTATGAGGAAAGGTTGCGAGCACTGAACTTATTCTCTCTGGAGAAGAGACGCTTGAGAGGGGATATGATTTCAATCTACAAATACCGTACTGGTGACCCCACAGTAGGGATAAAACTTTTTCGCGGAAGGGAGTTTAACCACTTCCCGCCCGGCCTATAGCAAAATAACAGACGGGCAGGCGGTGGTTCTGTTATCCTGACTGGGCGCCATGTGACGTCCTTCAGGATAACAGCCGCCGCGCGCCCGTGAGGCGCGCATCGTGGCAATCGGTGGTGCGGTGTGTCATTCTGACACACCGATACACCGATCTCGATAAAGAGCCTCCGACGGAGGCTCTTTACCACGTGATCAGCCGTGTCCAATCACGGCTGATCACGATGTAAATAGGAAGAGCCGTTGATCGGCTTTTCCTCACTCGCATCTGACAGACGCGAGTAGTGGAGACCCGATCTGCGGCTCTCCTGACAGGGGGAGGGGTCTGGACCACCAGGGACGCCACTAGGACCACCAGTAAAGGGGGGCAACATGTGGATGGCCAGGTATGTACCCCATGGCCATCCACATGTTCAAATAAATGCCCAATCGGTGCCCACAAATGGGCACTGATTGGCACCAGTATGTACTAAAAGACATCAGTGATGCCCATCAGTACCCACATATCCGTGCCCATCCGTGCCACCCATCAGTGCAGCCTAGGAGTACCCATCAGTGCCGCCTAGGAGTATCCATCAGTGGTGCCACCTTATTGGTGCCACCTCATCGGTGCAGCCATATCAGTGCCCGTTATTGAAGGATAAAACTTATTTACAAAAATTTTTAACAGAAACAAAGAAAATACCGCCAAAAGAAAGCTCTATTTGTGGGAACAAAATGATAAAAAATTTGTTTGGGTACAGTGTAGCACGACCGCACAATTGTCATTCAAATTGCGACAGCGCTGAAAATTGGCTTGGGCAGGAAGGTGTCTAAGTGCCTGGTATTGAAGTGGTTAATAAGACTCGTGGCCACTCATTAAAATTAGAGGAAAAGAGGTTTAACCTTAAACTACGTAGAGGGTTCTTTACTGTAAGAGCAGCAAGGATGTGGAATTCCCTTCCACAGGCGGTGGTCTCGGCGGGGAGCATCGATAGTTTCAAGAAACTATTAGATAAGCACCTGAATGACCACAACATACAGGGATATATAATGTAATACTGACATATAATCACACACATAGGTTGGACTTGATGGACTTGTGTCTTTTTTTTCAACCTCACCTACTATGTAAATACTATGTAAGATTTGACATTTGAAACTTGCTGACGGAAGGAAAGAGCAAAAGTGATGATTTGCTTAGTGTGATTGGTGCCTCTTCATTATCCATTTGCCAAGCAGGGGGCAGATCCTTGACCAAGCTCCATTTCTTAAGAAGAGACTAAACTGGTGGTGCTGCCTAAAAAGAAAAGGGTGTGCAAAAGACACTGCCTGTGTTCACCCAGCAGATGATCTTTCCTTCTTCATTGACTTACTATGCCTTGTTCTGCAGTGTCTCTGGGTGGAGGCGGCCATCTTAGTAAAGGCAGGGCTTTGCTTCTTTGTGTCGGAGCCCCCAGTAAAGTGAACAATGAGCAGCCCAGTAGCAGTATATATTTCTTAAAGTGTAAGTTCACCTTTTACAGAAAATCTGTAAGGTGATCTTACAGACCCCCCCCAGTCCCGCTGTACAGTAGTCCCGCGATCCGGCACTGTCAGGGATTGGAGCGCCGCTTCACCAGTCTGGGGATTTAAAATCCTCCTGGCTTTTTCTCCTCTCCTTGCAGCGCTGACAAGACTGTTAGACAGATTCTGATTGGTCATCGGTGTCCATGTGATGGTGCAGACCAATTAGAATGCCTCTTGTCCTTACACGCTGAGTGGTGCGCAAAGGAGATTAAGTAACGGGGATTTTCAATACCCTGGTGAAGCACCGGTGTTAAGATTAAGCACAATTGTACTGTGTGAAATGCGTCTACAAGACGTGTGTGTTGGTGTCCTTTGTCATTTTGGTGAGCAATAAACTGCATTTGGATTTTGATCCATGTGCAGCCATTTCTTCTTTTATTTACCGTTCCAGTCCCAGACAGAGCAGGACCATGGGACTAATGTACATCAGGGGAGGGGTGTGGGGACCCAGTGTAAGGTCACCTTACAGATTTTCTGTAAAGTTAAACTTAAACTTTAACCACTTCAATACAGGACACTTATACACCTGCCTGCCAAGACCAATTTTCAGCTTTCAGCTAAATGACGATTGGGCGGTCATGATGCTGTACCCAAATGAAATATTTATTTTTTTCCCAGAAACAGAGCTTTCTTTTGGTGGTATTTGATCACCTCTGGGTTTTTATTTTTTTTATTTTTTGCGCTTAAAAAAAAAAAAAAAAAAGACCGAAAATTTTGAACAAAAAAAATTTGTTTCTGTTACAAAACTTTGTAAATAAGTATGTTTTTCTCCTTCACTGATGGGCACTCATAGGTGGCACTGAAGTGCACGTATAGGCAGCACTGATCAGAGGTGCTGGCAGGTATCACTGATGGGCACGGATCACCATCCCTGGTGGGCTCTAGTAGGCATCCCTGCTGGCTATGGATGGGCATCCTCGGGGGGGGGGGGGGGGGCAGACCCCCCGAGGATGCCCCCCCCCCCCCGTCAGAGCAGCCAATCGGCTCTCCTCGCGTCTGTCAGCGCCGATACATGTCTTTTCCTGTTTACACTGTGATTGGAAACAGCTGATCACATGGTAAAGAGCTGTCAGCCTCCTTGATCGGAGATGCGGTGTTTCAGACTGCCACGCCACCGATCGCTGCACGCCCCCTGCGGCTTATCCTGCAGGATGTCATATGATGCCCAGCCAGGATGATGAAACCACTTCCCGCCCGTCGTTCTGCTATATGGCAGGCGGGAAGTGGTTAAGGATGAGATCACCTTTAAAAAACATACACATTTTTGCAGGAAACAAAATGTGCATTTATTACTGCAACACACGAGACAAAACCTAGGAAGATGCTTTGAGAAATGTACTTCATATGTTTCTTTTTTATTTTTCCTTTGCTTTGACATACATTTTAAGTAGTCTACATCAGTGTATAGCGACACGATAAAATAAAATGGGAAAATTCTTCTACAGCATCTAACCTTTTTTGAGTTCAAACAGTGTTTGCCAGTCTCAGATAAACTGTTCTTCTGATTACAGCAAATCTCCAGTCACTATACCGTGCAAGGATGAGATCAATGAGCAGTTTGCGGCTCCCTTGACATCACGTCTTGTGGAAGATTTCCTTCAGGACAAAGTGAAAGAAGAAAGTAAAGTATGTTTGAGATTTCTTTACATTGGTGAATTTTGTTTTATGAAGATGTTACGAGACTGAACTCCTGATGGTTCTGCTGTGTTCTACATGTTCAGCAATTAAACATTTTATATTTTTTATTTATTTAATTTTTTTTGTGTGTGGAAGTTCATGCGATATTTGTTTCAAATAGAATAGGGAAGACTAAGGCCTCTTACACACGGACATTTTAACAGCGGCTTTTTTGAGCTTTTTTTTCTGCTTAAGAACGCCACTCCATGTTATTCAATGGGCTCATACACACCATGGTGTTTTTGAGCTGTAACAGGCATAGTCATTTTTAAGCTCCAAAAAAAACCAAGGACCAGTACGTTCTGAGGCTCCAGCGCTAGATCTGTTTTGACGCCGAAAAAATCTCAAACGCGTATTAGCGCTATACCGACGTTTTTTAGCCTTAGCGTTTTTAAGCTGTAAAAATGTTTAATGTGCGTAATTTTGGAGTGGAAAATAGCAGAGGGATGTTTTTTTAAAAAAACGCACCTTAGCGTTAACACACAACATTACATGTGCACTGACGCCAAATCAAAACGCTAATAAAATTGCGTTTTTAACGCTGCTTTTTTTCCAGGCGTTGTTACTAGCTTTACAGCTCATTTTTTAAAACGTCTGTGTGTATGAGGCCTTAAACTCCTATCCGGTTTATATTCCTGTTTTGTGAGATCTTCCATTCTGTGCTTTGTGGTCATCAGGATGGGAAGTAAGGAAGATGTAGCAGGGCTACAGACAACAATAAAAACTCTGAGGTTCTAATCTCATAATTTGAGTTATAACAAAAAGTATATAAACTGTATATAAATAAAACACCCGTGCAGATAGTGGATATCAATATACACATGTAATCAAAGGTTTCTTCCCCGCATGCAGTACACACTCACTCACCAAAAGCAATGTGCTGTCATACAGCTAAGCAAGCTTAGTAAGGTAATTATAGTAGTGAATGAGAGTCGCATATAAATCATGAACACAGAATCTTCCCCCTCATGCAGTGAGCACTCACCAAACATAATGTGCTGCCATTAGGAATGCAGCTACCACACTTAGCCAGATGGGTAAATGGATGGATCCAAGCCAGACAGCAATATCCTTCAACGTATACTCCTCTCCGTAATCTATTTAGGGGACACTGTGATAGCTCATTCGGTCAGACAGTACCATGAAGACAACAGAAATGATGGATCGAAGTGTGATAGTCTTAAACGGAATTTAGCAACAAATACAATCATCGCACACGTAATAAGCCAGTATAAAGTTAAAAAGATGCCACTCATTTTTTTTTTTTTTTTTTTTTAAAACATTTTTAAATTTTTTTTTTGTTTGCTGTTCTATATAACCTTTGATTTCTAAATAGAGCATTGATATCAAACTGGTATTGATTCTAATCTGGGTCTATTCAGATAGATGGACATTGATGTAAGATGTGTGTTGCTTGGATCTACTCTCCCCTGTTCTTCTGCACCCGTATTGATGATGGTGTGGATATAGGGGGCGGATCTAGGTGTTCTCTTTATCGAGATTCTGTTTTTGAATGCTCGTATTACTTGCTTTCTATATTTGCTCATTTTTCTTTTGTTTTGTGTGGAAATGAATAAAAACTTATTAAATTTCTAAAAAAAAAAAAAAAAGCCATGCAATCACTCACATTAAAACACCGCGAGCTCGGAGTCTGGTGTGGCGATGTGACATCACGTATATTAAAGTACAAACAGTGCAGCGCTAAAATGGAGTATGTAAAAACATGTAATACAATTGATATTCCGGGAAGCTTGTTATATACATAGCAAAAAACACAATGATTGTTGCACTAAGGTATTTCCAGCAAAGCTGTGTTGTCTGGGGTGGTGAGGGAATGGTTAAAAAGTCAGGATCCTGAACATATAGTCCAAAGTACTAACAAATGATCAGCAGAGAGTCAAATAAAATGATGTTAGGAATGACTCCTGATAGAGGTGCAGGGTTTTAAGGGACGTCCATAGCCTGGTGATTACCACAGGGAGTATAGCACAGGGAAGGCAGCGCGTTGGAGAGTAAAAGAACCTCTGGGGGGAATACAAGAAAAACAGACAAGCAGCGCCAATCTAAGTGCAGCAATATTGTAACATATTTAATTAGTAATGCACTCACTCGAAACAGGATAAAAGCAGACACATCATGGTAAATGTCAGATGGACAGCAGGGTTCCAGAACGATCATCCAGGCAGCGCTGTGGTGTCTTGCTCGGCGGCGCCAGTGGTTTCCGGTGTCCCGAACTAGAGCGTACAGGGCGCAGGAGGAAGCTGTCACTCGGGAAGTCCCTGGTCTCAGTAGGGGGAAGCTATGACAAGCACGCATTCGGAGCATGCTTGCTCCTTCATCAGTCACAGTCGTCGGCCATCTTAGGTGTGGTATATAGAGCTGGCAGGGTGGGCCAATCAGATCACAGGTCCGTCCCCCTTTCAGTAATCTCAAACACCAGGGAAGCCGAGGGGCAGGGATTGGGTGTAAATAATACAAAACATTTGGAATATATATATATATATATATATATATATATATATATATATATATATATATATATATATATATATATATATATATATATATATATATATTATACACACAGTGTAAAGAAGACAGGGCACACAAAGACGGGGGAAAAAATGAATAAAAGACATGAAACACCAAAAATCACAAAAATGTATCAGAATTGGAGGCTGTTATATACATATAATCCCAAAATAATTTTTAAGGTAATAATCTGGATGGAGTTCCACATGCGGTGATAGTAATGGAAAGCAGCATAGAGTGTCAGGAAGGGGAGGGCTCCCTTCAGATATACCTGCCCTACACCTGTCCATCTAAATGGATGTGCTTCCATTGTTTCAGACTCATAGAAATTAGAGTTTAGGTCCACAGAAAATTGGGTACCTTGCCGGGGCTCTGCAGCTCTGCAGCTTATGCATGTATTTGCAAATGTGTGCAACCCTGCTTTTAATGCATACTGTTGGACAGGTCAATTTGGTTGGTCACAGGCTGGTTGGTAAGTTGAGCTTGGAAATTTCTTTTGTTGTTGTATGTGTGTTTTTTTTTTTTTTTTATATTCCTTGCCTTTCCAATGCTCCTTGCTGCAGTGACCAGTTACAGTTTGGGGCAGTAACCACTTGTTTGTAGAGTAGGTGTCACCAACCAAGCCTTATGCTGCACTTACCAGAAATCATGTGACCCCCCTAGGAGTGGTCAATCTGAACTTTATAAATAAGTAGTCAAAGCTCCAGACTGTTTGGATATATCCTCTCCTGCCTCCGGATAATATGTCACCATAGGGAAAGGCAGATAAATGCATCCCTCAGTATTCAATCCCCCGCAGAGTCTAAGCCATGTCATGAGGCATGCAACAGAAGGCAATCCACAATATAAGGAAACTCTTAGGGAGTCACACAATTTCTGGTAAGCGCAGCACGAGGCTTGGTTGGTGACACCTACTCTATCCTGCTTTCCATTACTAATATGGCATGTGGGCCTCCTCCATCCTGATTTATTATCTTGATGAGATGCTGGTGGTGGACACCGAAGACAGGTGAAGAAACTTATCTAGATGAGGACAGCGCTGGATCCTGGGACAGGTGAGTGGCTGGTTATTAAAAGTCAGCAGCTACAGTTTTTGTAGCTGCTGACTTTAAACTTTTACAAAGGTGACCGGAGAACCACTTTAAAATTGCCTATCTTCTCTTTTTGTGTTATATTATTTTTTTTTTTTTTTTTTTTTTTTTTTTTTTAGGCCAGCTCATTCTCGGGTGGAAATCATCATGGTCCAGTAGAGGCTCTGAAGCACATGTTGTTCAATCTTCAGACCTTCCAGCAGAACTTTACCCAGGCTCAAACCTCTAAGCAAGTGGAGGAGTTTCAGAAAGTATGTATTCTATTTCATATTTACCAATTAAAGTGGAACTCCACCTAAAAGGGGATGTTTTGCTTTAAGTCCTTCTCCCCTGCCATGTTTGGATGTTTGGCATGTGTTGTGTGTGGGTTTTTTTTTTTTGTTTTTTGTTTTTTTGGGAGGGGGTGGGTACCTAGTTTTGACAGGTACCTGTTCTTCCGACGGATAGCCTAGGCGCCAAACCTGGACACGACTATCGGATTGCCAGACAGAAAAGCGTAATTTTGTCTAATTTGTCACTCCAGAGAACACGTCTCCGCTGCTCTAGAGTTCAGTGGTGGCGTGCTTTACACCACTGAATCCGACGCTTTGCATTGAACTTGGTGATGTAAGGCTTGGATGCTGCTGCTCGGTCATACCCTGTTTCCCCGAAAATAAGACCTAGCGTGATTGTCAGTGATGGCTGCAATATAAGCCCTACCCCCCAAATAAGCCCTACCCTGTTTCCCCGAAAATAAACCCTACCCTGAAAATAAGACCTACAAGGACTTTAACTAGGGCTTATTTGGGGGGTAGGGCTTATATTGCAGCCATCACCGACAATCACGCTAGGTCTTATTTTCGGGGAAACAGGGTAGAAACCCATTCCATGAAGCTCTCCACGCATTGTTGTGCTAATCTGAAGGCCACACAAAGTTTGGAGGTCTGTAGCTATTGGCTCTGCAGGCAGTTGGTGACTTCTGCGCACTGTACGCTTCAGCATGTGCTGACCCCGCTCTGTCATTTTACGTGGCCTACCACTTTATGGCTGAGTTGCTGTTGTTTCCACTTTGTTATAATACCGCTAACAGTTGACCGTGGAATATTTAGTATTAAGGAAATTTCACGGGTGGACTTATTGCACAGGTGGCAACCTATCACAGTACCATGCTTTAATTCACTGAGCTCTTAAAGTAGCCACCCGTTCTTTCACAAATGTTTGTAGAAGCAGTCTGCCTGCCAAGTTGCTTGAGGTTATACACCTGTGGCCATGGAGGTGATTGGAACACCTGAATCCAATGAGGTGTCTCAATACTTTTGGCAATATAGTGAATCTCTAAGGGGCTGTAGGGTTGCAGTATGAGATAACTGTCACTAGATGGCAACAACTTTCTATATTCTCATGCATTTGCTTACTTAATTCGGGAAGTATCTGTAAAACGATACTGCTTGCAAGATTCAAAAAAGTATCCTTTAAATTGTACAAACACACAGAACTCTGTGTACAGAGAGCAGCGATCTGGCTGTTTCTTTTCCCTGAAAAGAAAGGAGAAAACACAGCCAGATCTGTCAGTAAAATTGGCACACATTTCATATTGTTAGGCACACAGTTGACCCTTTGATTGCCCCTAGATGTTAACCCCTTCCCAGCCAGTGTCATTAGTACAGTATTATCACTGTATTAGTGTCACTAGGGATGTCGGTCAGTCAGTTAGTGACCCTCTCAATAAATACATAATAATAAGTGCGCATCAACGCAAAACTAACAAAAGTCCGCAATAAAATATAAGTGGGAAAATAAATCTTTAAAGTCCAATAATGTGATCAGCGACTTGTTGAGTATTGCCGTTTGTTTGTTTTTAATCCACATAAGGAGAGCTGCAAAACTTGTGATGTATTAAAGCCGTTGTAAACCGCTGCAGTAAAAAAGAAAAAAGAAACTTTCCCCTGTAAGGCAATTGCATAATGTGTTAGTATGCATCACATTCTAGCACATTATGAAACACTTACCTTAGACCGAAGCCCTCCATCGGCGCACTGTCACCGGTGACAGGGCTTCCATCTTCCCCTGGTCTTCCTTCCGGGTTCACGGACTCCGGCTTTGTGAGTGACCAGGGCCCCGATGTCCCTCCTGGTCTGGCACGGTGCTCTGAAGGTCCAGTACGATATGCCCTTCAGAGCGCATGCGCCGGTGACGTCACTGGCTGCATTCCGTGTGAATATCTCCTAAACAGTGCACATTTTATAAGATATTAATTTTACCTACAGATAAGCCTTATTATAGGCTTACCTGTAGGTAAAAATCGCAAAAACTGACTTTACTGCCGCTTTAAGCAAATCCCTCTATTCTTTGGACTTATTAATGCCAGTCTGATTGTTCGTTAATAACAGAAGCTGGAATTTAATATTTTGTATTGTTGTTTTCCAGTGGATAGCAGGTAAATTGTAAAGTGCAGTGACTGCACACCTCTTTTTGTCAGATCACAGACGCAAACTAAACTCACAATCCTTCCCTCAGGGAATCCAGATCCGTTCTTGTCTCTTCAGCGATTCTTGCCTTTCAGACACATTTATTCTGCTGGGTACTAAACGTATAATCATTTTTCTCCCTTGTAGGTTTATACAGAAGCAGAATCGGAAATCCAGCGTGTGGACCAAGAGGCGTTTCCTGTAAATAAGTCTCTTCAGAAGTAGGTTCTGGGTCCATAATTCTACGAAACGCAACACTGCGTATAATTGTTACCCATTTTAAACCTGATTTGACTTTTAAAGGATAAGTTCACCTTTTGAAAGAAAATAATAATAAAGGCGCATTATTTTGCAGGTAAAAAAAATGGGAATTTTTAAAAAATCTTCTGAGGAGCCTTCAGAGCATTGCACCCACAATCTGGTCCAGCTCCAGCAGACTGTCAGGATAGCTCTCTGCCTGTACCTACGACACAGGCAGGCAGTTACTTGAGAGCAGTAAGATCAATGAACTGAGAGGATACTCACCAGCGCACCTCGTAGTTCATGGAGTACTACAACTCGTCAGACACAAGGGCTTACAGTGCTTGTAGTCCTATTCATTCATGGGAAACTGTGAATGAATGATGCCGTGCTGTTTTTAAATTATGACTGTGCAGGGAGTGGGGGTTGCCTGCTGTCACGGGGAGGGGGGATCGGCGGGCGGGGAGAAGATGCAGATGCTGGAACATGTTGCATCCTAAAAACAGGTGGAACATGTAACATGTTCCAAAGGTCAACATATCCTTAAAGTGTAAGTTTCTTTTACACCTCCAAAAAAGGAAAATCAGTTGCATCATTGGGGGATGATAATCACATGTATGCTTAAATGGTAAGTTCCCCCTTTAAAGAAACAATAATAAATGCACATATTCTTGCAAAAAAAAAAAATGCATTTATTTTCTCCTACAAGAGCCTGCAAAGCATTGCATTCGTGATCAGTGGATCGTGGGTGCAATGTTAGGCTCCTGCACACTCTCCCCCCCCCCCCCCCCCCCCCCTGCTTCCTGCCTGTACTGCCCTGTTCTGCCATATGGCTTTTCAGTTAGAAAACTGGAGGAAGAATGAATGGATTCTGAGTGTGCTGATCAGCGTGCTCCTAGTCCATCGAGATCTACAAATCCGTCTGCAGCAGTGGCAGACAGAACTTGTAGCCTATACATTCACAGATCCCTATAAATGAATGGCACAGCTGTGCAGATGAAGTCTTGCACGGCCATGCTGATTTTGATTTTTTTTTTTTTTTAGAAGAAGAAGAAGAACCCATTCCCACTGTCAAAGTGGGGGTGCTCAGGGGGTGGGGGTGCTGGAACATGTTACATGATGCACCCATAATATGAATGTAACCTGTTCTAAAAGTGAACTTGGGCTTTAACGGCTAAGTGTAGCTAGCATGAAAACCGTAAAAATCAGTACAAGGGTCATAACTTACAAGTCAGTAGGATGTGGCCCTTGTGCTGATTCCTCTTCTGTTAGTAGAAATCCCCCTTAGTCTATGCCCTTCACTGCCATAATCTTCTGGGGTGATAGGTGCTACTACAATAAACAGGCTGTCATCAAGAGAGCCTGACTATGCCCACCCTTTCCTCCCAGCTCCTCCATTCATAGAAGCCATACTACAGCTTCTGTGAGTGGAAAGCGATCTTTGGATAGAGGACGGGCAGATGATTAAAAGTCCACCTCCGTTCATAGATTGTGTATCATTCAAGCTGTAATATGGCTTCTATGACTGGAGCAGCTGAGCAGAAAGGGCAGGCATTGTGGGGCTCTCAAAGTGAGAGCCCCTGGACAGGCCCTTAGTTGTATTATACCCTGCCACACCGGAAGATTGCCACCACACCAGGATACATAGACTAACGAGGATATCTACGAAGGCCCCTTTCACACTGGCGTCGGGGCCGTCGGCGGTAAAGCGGCGGTTCTGCAGCGGTGCCCATTCATTTCAATGGGCAGGAGCAGTGTATACACCGCTCCTTCATCGCTCCAAAGATGCTGCTTGCAGGACTTTTTTTAGCGTCGCTCCAGTGTGAAAGCCCTCAGGCTTTCACACTGGAGAGACAGGAGAGGCGCTTTACAGGCACTATTTTTAGTGCTGTATCGCCTGTAAAGCGCCTGTAAAGAAATTGGCACAAGAGACATATTACTGATTATAAGTATTGTTCCTTGTGATTTTTCTGTTTGTTGTAGCTACACATGAGCTTTAAAGTATATGTAAACATCACGTGACCACCTCCTGATGGATGCAGAAAGTACTCTGAAGTACTGCAGACTCCATACTTATATTTTAAAAGGAATAGCGCACCTATTTTTGATTTAAGACCTACTGCTTTGCAATCTGTGCTCCGTCTGCTAGACCTAAATGCTGTCACGTGACAGAGGGGACAACATTACAGCTCTCTGATTGGTTGGGGAACGCTGGTGAGGTATGTATCACATGGCATTTTGATATGTCATCAACTGCCAACATGTTTCATCTCTACAAAAGGCTTCATAGAGGTGTTACAATCAAATCCCCCGGCGGTTGATGGTGGCATGCCATGTGAAGGTCTATGATAGATTGATGACCGATACCTGTGACCCCCATATTGGTGGATGTTTTGAATGAATAGTGTTGTGTTACATGTTGATAAAATGTTGCATGATTGGATCAGTCCTGAACAATGAGGCAGAAATAGCTGGGAACCTGGTGATCTCAATAAGATTTTTAAAGTGGTTAAAGTATGATATGAATTTTGTTGAAAATTTTAGAACTGTAACCGCTAATGCATTCCTATCTAATGAGGATGATGGGTGGAGTGACCCTATGGAATTTTATTCAGTGACTGTTCTATCAAAAATGCTGCGTAGATAATACCTGCAATCATAAATCCAAGAAAAAAGTGAGAGAACAAATCTGTCCCTCAAAGAGTAATGGGATTTTCACAGAAGCATATTTCTGTCACAAGGTAAACACACCCACAAAGGGATAATTCAAAAAATATAATTTATTACAAAGGGTACATGATTTAAAATAGTAACAGTATTCAGTCATATCAATAATGACCAAGATTGATACTCTATTTCAAAAGCTTGAACAGCTGCTTGTGTGTATGGATAGCCGGGGCTGTTCACCATGCATCTATATCATTGTCCAAGTTGTAAAGAAATATAACATTATTTTTGATACTAATGTTATATTTCTTTACAACTTTACAACAAATTTCTATAAATGACCTGCATTTTAAATGGATAAGAACTTGCTAAGAGGATTCATTTCTTGTTGATTATGGTTGAAATAATTCAGCGGACGAACTATGAAACCATCTGAATAAGAACTATTGATAAATTATGGGGTGAGGACAATGCCTTTAGTTGTATGACCATCTACAGATGGAGAAACCTTTTTGAATACGGATTCTTGGATGAGACTATTAAAATGAAAGCACGTATTCAAAATGTACATCATCTAGGATAAATAGGAGGTAATTTTTTGCAGATAATGTTTGACATAAAGATTGGAGTCCAGTTTGCTGTATAACTGGTGGAAAGCGGAAGATAAATGCAATTGATTGCTAAATCGGCTAAATCCAATTATTGCAGAACAGTCATGTATATGAAAAAATTTAAAAAAGGACCGTGCATACATAGATCCATATAATATTACAAAATAGATTGTTTAGTGAAATAACCTCAGATAAACACAGTCCTGTAGAGATATTGAGGCTGTTTGGCTTTTTGTGTGGTTAGATCTTCGGTCTTCATAATGGGGTTATCCTCCTTGATTTGTATGTATAATGGGGGGTTTAGATCCTTGGTCTGTGTAATGGGGGGGGTTTAGTTCATTGATCTGTATAGTATAAACACCAACATTTTTTTTTATTTTATTTATATAGGTATATTGTCCAAGTGTTTTTTTTTTTTTAGCTATTTTTATTCACTTCGGTATAAATGTGATGCGTATTGACAACAATAAGGAGGGATAAAAATTGCATACCTTCACCTATTTGTTGAGAATTCTAGTCTTTTAAATAAACTATAAAGGGAACATTTTTATAAATAATACAGCAGTAGTAGCATTGAGCAATAGTGGTGAGGATATGTCAGATCAGAAAAAATGAAAAGGTGCTCACACTGTACACCCTTCCCAACCCCCGGTCCCCACTGTTCATCCATGGTAAAGTAGTTGTGAAGCCACTATAGTATATTCATGCCATCCCCTCTGTTAAATAATATGTGTCCCAGTGTCTGTGCTATATAAAAAAGGTGCTGATTTCTACCTTATATCAGAGCATCGCCCGGTGTTCACGTGACTTCTCGCCTCTTTCCTTTCCCAGGCTGACAGTTACAGCAGGGAGGGGTCAAGAACTCCCGCTAAAGTCAGAAAAAAAACTAGCATGGGGTGGGGGGGGTTTGTGGGTAACAAGGCTGGAGTTCCAAGTTTAAGGCCCCTTTCACACTGGGGAGGGAGGTGCATCGGCGGTAAAGCGCCGCTATTATTAGCGGCGCTTTACCGCCGTTTTAGTGGCAGTATTCGGATGCTAGCGGGACGGTTTTACCCCCGCTAGCGGCCGAGGAAAGGGTTAAAAACCACCGCAAAGCTCCTCTGCAGTGGCGCTTTGCCGGCAGTATAGCCGCCCTGCCCCATTGATTTCAATGGGCAGGAGCGGTGTATACACTGCTCCTTCACCGCTTCGAAGATGCTGCTAGCAGGACTTTTTTTCCCGCATCCTGCCAGAGCACCGCTCCAGTGTGAAAGGCCCCAGGCTTTCACACTGGAGACACAGCAGCGCCTGTTTCGGGTTGGTTTGCAGGCACTATTTTTAGCGCAATAGCGCCTGCAAACCGCCCCAGTGTGAAAGGGGTCTAAGAAAAAGAACCTGCTCCAGGTGTCTGGGCCACAAAAATCTCCTCCTCCTCAGATATGTATTCTGGCTCAGTATGCAAAGTAGCGTGTAGAGAGAAATTCAATCCGGGTGGCCGCATTCCGACAATTTCTTTATTGATTAAAACCCACACAGCAAAAGATGGCATCAACAGCAAACATGTTTCACACCGTAACTACTGGTGCTTACTCATAGCTTAAATTTTAAACGTTTCTTTAAAGAGACCCTGTAATGGCTCTGAATCTGCTGGGGCTGCTGACCCCACTTCCCAGGGCTTTTGAATGTCTACAAAGGAGAGGCATTTACAGGTAAATAATATGCATTAAAGCGGTAGAAAAACTTTGTAAACAAAAAAATTTCACCCTGTAACTTTCCACCTGCAAGGTTAAGGCATAATGTGCTAGTATGCATCGCAATACTAGAAAATTATGAGAGATTTGCCTTAATGAAGCCCTCCAGCGTCACGCTGTCACCGCTGACAGGGCTTCCATCTTCACCCGGTCTTCCTTCCATGTTCGCGGACTCTGGCCGAGCTGTTATGACACTCCTGCACATGCGCACGGGAGTCACGGTTTATGCCACAGACCTCTGAAGGAACGGCACAGTATGCTGTTCCATCGGAGCGCATATGCCAGTGACCTCACCGGCTGCTGCTCCGTGAAATATCTCCTGAACGGTGCACGTTTAGGAAATCTTAATTTCCCCTACAGGTAAGGGTTTTTTTACTTTAACCATCTCAATACAGGACACTTTCACTGCCTTCCTGCCCAGGCCATTTTTCAGCTTTCAGCGCTGTCACTCTTTGAATGACAATTGCGCGGTCATGCTACACTGTACCCAAAGTAAATGTTTATTATTTTTTCCCCACAAATAGAGCTTTCTTTTGGTGGTATTTGATCACCTCTACGGGTTTTATTTTTTGCGCTATAAACAAAAGAAGAGCGACAATTTTGAAAAAAAAAACAATATTTCTTTCTCGAACATCACGGGACACAGAGCCACAGTAATTACTGATGGGTTATATAGGTATCACTGGTGATTGGACACTGGCACACCCTATCAGGAAGGTCAACCCCCTATATAATCCCTCCCCCTTGCAGAGATACCTCAGTTTTTACGCCAGTGTCTTAGGTGATGGACGTGTAAAGATGTCCTGTGCTGAGCTCCAAAGGGAATATCCTAAGATCCTATACTGGGGCAAGCCAGGCGAACCGGATCCATTCAAAGTGTCTTTTCATGGCCGAATTGAATGGTACCCGGGCCTCGTGTCCGAAGAAACGAGGTTTTACCCGTAATGCTTCTCTTTTTAGAGAGCTGGACCCCGCAGATCAGAAAATGGCTTTAAACTTCCTAATTTCTGGCGAGGTGCTTTACGGTCCCAGAACTGTTGGATCCCCCTACTGATGGGGGCCCCAGTCTCTGACGGTTTTTTCAAACGGAGCCCACCATGAGAGGTGAAGATTGGGTCTGTGTAAACAGCACCCTGCGGCTGGATAAGGTAAGAGGAGATTCCACAGAATTTTTGAGTTCTAGTGGCTTTTCTCCTTTAAGGTAAATGCATGCTATGCCTATTGTGACCACCGGGGGATGCCAAGAGCACAAACCTACACATGCTGAATGTCTGTCTCAGGTGTTGTAATCGCTGTGTATGTCCCAGCGTATCAAGCAGGCTGCAAGCAGGTAAGGTGGATGGGGGGATTTCTCATGTTTGAATGTTCCCCCCCCAGGCTAGAGAGGGGCCACAGGGGTCTAGAAAGTGGTTATACCAACCGGGCTCTGTGGCCTAATGGCCACCATCTCTGAAGATAGCCGTTCAGGCATATCTTGTTACCAGTCTCCCTCCTCCCCCCCCCCCCCATCCCCAGCCTTTTCTCCAGAGCATGACAGGAGAGTCGGCAGTGCGGGAAGCGCTCGTTTTTTTCAAAACTCGAGGGGGGGGGGGCGGTAGAGGAGGGGGCGGGATGTCAGCACAGAGTGTTTAGACTCCCACTCAGGCCAGCTGCAGGCTATTAAAGGCACTCTGTACAGGTGCACTCAGCCTTCTGAGAGACACAGAGCTGACGGTCGCATGTAAGGTGGGACACAGGCATTCTCCTAGGCAGCATTTACTGAAGTAACACCAGACTGAGCATTGGGTAGCAAGGCTTTTAGCCAGACTACATCGCTCAGCGGACAGTGTTCATTTGTATACCTCACACCTTGTTGCTTTGCACTATGGGTAGAAGAGGTTCAAGCACCCCAGGAACCAGAGACACTAGGGGATCTCGTTCAGGTTCTGAGGGCCCCCTGTCGGCAGCATCCTTCCCCCCTAAAGATGGACCAGGGACGGCTAGCCAGGGAGAGCCATCGGGGTCAGGGGCTACACCTGCTTCTGGCACTTCAGCCCCTGTATATATTACACAAGAGGTTTTTTCCTCAACCATTAATGGTCTAGAGGAAAGATTAATGGCCGTGATTACGTCTTCACTCAGTGGAAGAAAACGCACTAGGCTTTCCTCTGTTCCCCAAGACCCTCAGACAGAGGAGCTCTGGGATAAAGGAGATGAATCCCTTTCAGAGGATCGGGATGGGATGGATGATTCCTCTTCGGAGGATTCAGGTGGAGAGGGACCCTCTGCGACTTCCCAAGAGGAGAAAGTCTTAGTGCAGATCCTCACTGGATTGGTCCGCTCCACATTTAAGTTGCCCATACCTGAAACTGCTAAAGAATCCTCTTCTGCTTTGGGGTCACTGAAACCTTTCCAAGCAGCACATGCTTTTCCTGTTCATACTTTACTTGAAAAGCTTATTTATTCTGAGTGGGATCACCCAGACAAACGTTTTTTTCCGCCGAGAAAGTTTTCAACACTTTATCCGATGGAAGAAAAGTTTATTTAAATGTGGGGAATTCCGGCTATTGATGCCGCCATTTCCTCAATAAATAATAGCCTGACTTGTCCTGTAGACAATGCTCAGATGCTCAGGGATCCTGTAGATAAAAGGATGGAATCCCTATTGAAGGATGTTTTCTCCTTAGCAGGATCAGTGGCCCAACCTGCAATAGCAGCGATTGGAGTCTGTCAATACTTAAGAGACCATGTTAAGCAGGTCATCAAAGTATTACCTGAACAGCAGGCCCAGGGGTTTGCTAACCTTCCAGCAGCCTTATGCTTTGTGGTTGACGCCATTAGAGATTCTATCGTGCAAACCTCCCGTCTTTCACTGGGGTTGGTGCATATACGTAGAATCCTATGGTTGAAAAATTGGTCAGCCGAAGCACCATGTAAGAAGCTACTGGCTGGGTTTCCATTTCGTGGTGCAAGGTTGTTTGGAGAGGACTTGGATAACTATATCAAGAGAATCTCTTGTGGGAAAAGCACTCTCTTACCTGTCAAGAAGAAGAGTAAGCGTCCCTCTTTCAAACGGACTCTTTCCCCAGCGCCGGGGGCTTCAGCCTCCAGGCAGTCTCGACGGCCGCCTCCATCGGGGTCCAGAGACAAGAGTCAACCCCAGGGACAAAAGAAGTCCTGGGGAAAGAAGCCTACTAGGCAAAACACTAAGACCTCTGCATGAGGGGGCGCCCCCGCTCACTCGAGTGGGGGGAAGACTGCAACAATTCTCAGAGCTCTGGCAGGAGGACTTCCAGGACAGATGGGTAGTCTCCACGGTAACCTTAGGGTACAAGCTGGAGTTTCAGGAATTCCCTTCTCCTCGGTTCCTCAGATCAAATGTTCCCAGAGACCCAGAGAAGAAGCAGTCGCTCCTTCTAGCGTTAGAGGGACTTTTGTCGCAGGAGGTCATTATGATAGTTCCCGCAAAGGACCAGGGATTGGGCTTCTATTCCAACCTTTTTACGGTCCAAAAGCCAAATGGGGATGTCAGGCCCATTTTGGACTTAAGGGATCTGAACCGATTCCTAAGGATTCAATCCTTCCGCATAGAATCAATTCGAACAGTAGTTCCCACCCTGCAGGGAGGAGAATTTCTGGCATCAATAGACATCAGAGATGCATATCTGCATGTGCCCATTTTTCCTGCTCATCAGAAGTTTCTGCGCTTCGAGGTAGGAGGGCGCCATTTCCAGTTTATGGCTCTGCCCTTTGGGATAGCCACTGCACCTCGAGTGTTCACAAAGATCTTGGCTCCTCCTCTGGCCAGATTAAGGGCTCAGGGTATAGCTGTCATAGCATACCTAGACGACCTGCTCTTGATAGACCGGTCGGTAGCCTCTTTGAATGGAAACTTGAGGACCACGGTCAGGTATCTAGAACACCTGGGTTGGATCCTCAACTTAGAAAAGTCTTTCCTAAAACCAGTAAGAAGACTGGAATATTTAGGTCTGATTATACATACAAGCCAGGAGAAAATATTTCTACCCCAGGCAAAGATCACTGCTTTGAGAGAGCTGATTCTGACAGTAAGGACCAAGAAGGGTCCCTCAGTCCGCCTTTGTATGAGGCTACTAGGGAAGATGGTGTCTTCATTCGAAGCAGTTCCCTATGCTCAGTTTCACTCAAGAATGCTGCAACACAGTATTCTGTCGACCTGGAACAAGAAGGTTCAGGCATTAGACTTTCCGATGCACCTGTCGCATGCGGTGCGTCAGAGCCTCAATTGGTGGCTCATACCCGAAAACCTGCAGAAGGGGAAATCCTTTCTACCGGTTACCTGGACGGTGGTAACAACAGATGCCAGTCTGTCAGGTTGGGGAGCAGTTCTGGAACAGGCTGCGGTCCAAGGAGTATGGTCCAAGACAGAGAGGACCTTACCCATCAACATTCTGGAGATCCGGGCGATACATCTAGCTCTAAAAGCCTGGACTATCAGGCTACAGGGTTGTCCGGTCAGGATCCAGTCCGACAATGCCACAGCAGTGGCTTATGTCAATCATCAGGGAGGCACCCGGAGCCGAGCTGCTCAAAAAGAGGTGAACCAGATCTTAGTCTGGGCAGAGATGCATGTGCCATGCATATCGGCAGTTTTCATCCCGGGAATAGAGAATTGGCAGGCGGACTATCTAAGTCGCCAGCAGTTACTTCCAGGGGAATGGTCTCTGCATCCTGACGTCTTTTGGGCCATATGCCAAAGATGGGGGGTTCCAGATGTAGATCTCTTTGCATCCCGATTCAACAAAAAGATAGACAGATTTGTGGCAAGGACAAAAGATCCTCTTGCATGCGGGACGGATGCGTTGGTGATTCCGTGGCATCGGTTCTCACTGATTTACGCATTCCCGCCTATTCTGCTACTACCACGACTCCTTCGCAGGATCAGGCAGGAAAGGAAGTCGGTACTTCTGGTGGCCCCCGCTTGGCCCAGAAGGACTTGGTATGCAGAAATAGTAAGGATGACGGTAGGTTCCCCGTGGACACTACCGGAACGCCCAGACCTGTTAGCTCAAGGTCCAGTGTTCCATCCTGCCTTACAAACGATAAATTTGACGGTTTGGCTATTGAGACCCACGTTCTGAAGAGTCGTGGGCTCTCAGGTCCAGTCATATCTACCTTGATTAATGCAAGGAAGCCAGCTTCCAGGATGATTTATCATAGAGTCTGGAAAGCTTATATAACCTGGTGTGAATCCAGAGGTTGGCATCCCAGGAAATATGTCATAGGTAGAATCCTTGATTTTCTACAGATGGGATTAGAGATGAAGCTGGCCTTGAGTACCATCAAGGGCCAGGTCTCTGCTTTATCAGTATTATTTCGGCGGCCACTTGCTTCGCATTCTTTGGTCCGAAACTTTATGCAGGGGGTGATGCGTCTTAATCCTCCGGTTAAAGCGCCCCTAAACCCCTGGGACTTGAATTTGGTCCTGGCTGTGTTACAGAAACGGCCTTTTGAACCAATAAGTCAGATTCCTTTGGTCTTGTTGACAAGGAAATTAATTTTTCTGGTGGCCATCTCTTCTGCTAGAAGAGTATCAGAATTAGCAGCTCTTTCCTGTAAGGAGCCTTATTTGATTATACACAAGGATAGAGTGGTACTACGCCCTCATCCTAGTTTTTTACCGAAGGTGGTTTCTGATTTTCATTTAAACCAAGACATTGTTCTACCTTCCTTTTTTCCAGATCCCTGTTCTCCGGAAGAGAGATCTCTACATTCGTTGGATGTAGTAAGAGCAGTTAAGGCCTATCTAGGGGCAACTACTCAGATCCGCAAGACGGATGTTTTGTTTGTGCTGCCAGAGGGTCCCAATAGAGGACAGGCAGCGTCAAAAGCTACCATTTCTAAATGGATTCGACAGTTGATCATTCAAGCTTACGGTTTGAAACAGAAGATTCCTCCGTTTCGGATCAGGGCACATTCCACAAGGGCTATTGGTGCTTCTTGGACAGTGCATCACCGGGCCTCTATGGCTCAAATCTGCAAGGCCGCAACCTGGTCTTCAGTTCATACATTCACCAGATTGTATCAGGTGGATGTGAGAAGGCATGAGGATATCGCCTTTGGGCGTAGTGTGCTGCAGGCAGCAGTACAGGGTCCTCAGGTCTGATTGCACCCTACTTGGTCGTGGTTCCCCCCCCCCTCAGGTAGCATTGCTCTGGGACATCCCATCAGTAATTACTGTGGCTCTGTGTCCCGTGATGTTCGAGAAAGAAAATAGGATTTTTTAAAACAGCTTACCTGTAAAATCCTTTTCTTTCGAAGGACATCACGGGACACAGAGGTCCCACCCCTCTTCTAATACACTATATTGCTTGGCTACAAAACTGAGGTATCCCTGCAAGGGGGAGGGATTATATAGGGGGTTGAACTTCCTGATAGGGTGTGCCAGTGTCCAATCACCAGTGATACCTATATAAACCATCAGTAATTACTGTGGCTCTGTGTCCCGTGATGTCCTTCGAAAGAAAAGGATTTTACAGGTAAGCTGTTTTTAAAAATCCTATTTTTTTACTTTTTGCTATAATAGATATCCAATTTTTTTTTTTTTTTTGTAAACAAATTTTTTCCTCCGTTTAGGCCGATACGTATTCTTCTACATATTTTTGGTAAAAAAAAAATCACAATAAGCGTATATTGATTGGTTTGTGCAAAAGTTATAGTGTCTACAAAATAGGGGATAGATTTATAGCATTTTTATTATTTATTTATTTTTTTACTAGTAATGGTGGCGATCTGCGATTTTTATAATGACTGCGATATTGTGGCGGACACATCGGACACTTTTGACACATTTTTGGGACCATTCACATTTATACAGCGATCCGTGCTATAAAAATGCACTAATTACTGTATAAATGTGACTGGCAGGGAAGGGGTTAACACTAGGGGGTGATCCAGGGGTTAATCATGTTGCCAGGGAGTGTTTCTAACTGAAGGGGGAGGGGACTCACAAGGGGAGGAGGCCGTTCGGTGTTGCTCTATGTGTGAGAACACACATCGGTCTCCTCTCTGACAGGACGTGGATCTGTGTGTTTACATACACAGATCCACGGTCCTGCCGTGTTACCGGTGGACATCGCGGCCGCCGGGCATGTGCATCGGGTGCCCAGTGACACGGCGGGCGCACGCGATTGCCGCCTGGTGGGCAGGGAAGGCGAGGGCGTTATATGATCCCTCCCAGAATGAGAGCCGCACCTCCTGGCCGTCATATGACAGCCGGCGGGCGGCAAGCAGTTAAATACATTACATGTATGTATAATATGAAAGGTTTTATTAAAATTAATGGTCTCTCTTTAAGGTAAGTTATTGGTATAGGGCATGGGTGCTCAACTTGTGGCCCTCCAGCTGTTGCTGAACTACAATTCCAATGAAAAGGCTGACCGTTACATGCATGACTCCTAACGGCAGAGGAATGATGAGACTTGTAGTTCTGCAACAGCTGGCATGCCACAGGTTGAGCACCCATGACATAGGTCACTTTTAAGAGCAAACTCCTGTTGCATTTGCTTACTGCTGTGTTTATTTTGGTCACTGCAGTTCAGCTTTAGTTTTGTAAAGGGCTCTTAAAGAGGGAGGTCCTCCCCACGAAAAATGTAAAAGTCAGAAGATACAAATACTGCAGCTGCTGACTTTTAATATATGGACACTTACCTGTCCAGGGAGGCCGCGATGTCGGCACCTCAGCCGATGTTTGTATTGGCTTCATATGGCTTCACAGCCGGTTCCCTACTGCACATGCATGAAGCGAGCTGCGCTTTCTAATTAGTCTGGCGGAGGAAGAAGGAGGGGAACGAACCTGCCCCCCCCATGAGGTGGAGTGGGGGGAGGGGACACATAAGCGGACGTTCCACTTTTGAGTGGAACTCCGCTTTAATTTTGATGTTCAGGATGATATTTACTTGCTGCTATTTTGCATAACCTTGTATTTGTTGTTTTTTATTGCAGAGCTTTGCAGCATTTGGCAAGACTGAAGGAGCTGGTAGGAGACGGCACACCAAAACCGGACCAAGAAAAGAATGCAGAAATAAAAACGCAGAATTAGCTGACCGGCTAAGCGATTGCTATGAGTGAATAGGGAGCATACAGAAACCCTGGCAGACATCTAATGTTGGATATTCAGCTTTGTCCTCACAGCATGTAACTGTGTTGCTGAAGTGAACCGACTAGATTGTAAACTCAGAATAAACCGGCTTCATGTTATCTGACCCTAGAGCTACAAGCTGCTGCCCCCAGTGCGATGCACATCTGTACTGCACCCTGGCTACAGTGTATCTGCTCAGCCCTCCGTTCTCATTATAGAATGTGAACCTAATAACTGTCAGGGCACTAATGTGTGAAGCATGCATCTCTGATCATATTAATCTCTCCGTGTTTTTTTTTTATATTTATTGTAAATTAATGTTTCTTATCAGATGTTTACCATTTGGTATATATTTTATATGTATAAATCTTTACATATTTTAACACTTAATGCAGAAAAAGGTGTTGTTTACAAAGTGTGTATACAGTATTTTAAAATATTGCATGTGCCATATTAAAGTTATTTATTTTGTTCAGTTTATGGATCCTCTGATTTATAATCACTTCATGTTCTGTGCAATTTTTTTCCACTGGTTAAAGCCTGCAATTTTTTTGCTGGAAAATTACAATCCCTTAAACCTTTCGATAATATATTTTTATATTAGGCCTTGTAGAATTAAAAGCATTTTGTATATTGCACAATATTTTATCAAAGCCATATTTTTAGGAAATAATGCACTAAAATTAATCTTAATCGCACACCACAGGACACAGGAGGTAATAATCATAACTACATGGGTTATGCTGCCATGTTACAGTGAATAGATACTGGTCAAAAAAATGCAGGAATCTTCACCCAGTCCAGGGTGATTGATGGATGCGCTTCCCTGGGTCTTGAGATCTTTTTTGCTGTTCCTTACACCCTTGATGGGGCAGAGGTGGGCCTTATCTGGATTGGTCACTACAGCCAAGCGGGGACTGTATCCAGCTGTACCCAAGAGCAAGAACAGAAACAAGATAGATATATGAACATTTGCTCAAATCCCAATAGCTTGTACATGTATTTAAATCGGGTGCTAAAGGGGTGTGACTACATGTTGACGCTACAAATTCTGGATGAACCCTCTGCACGCTGCTATACACCCTTTCCGGCAAACTATGCATGTTTAAGCTGGCCAACTGTGTCAAAGTAATCCCTCTTAAGGCCAGTCCAGGACCAAGAACAGCATGTAATGTCTAAAATCGGTCAGTGCTGGATCCTATGGCTCAAGTGTTGGTTGGTGGAACTTCTCTGCAAGAAGCAGATAGAAATGCTTTGAGGACATATGCTAATTTAGACCATCCAGAAGGTGATGAGGGTAAAAACACACTCCTAAAGCAAAAGGTGGAGATGACGGGTCAGAAAGCAGTGGTGCCTTCTAAATCCAGGAGATCTTTTTGCAAGCAACCAACCTCCGGCTCGAAGCAGAAGCCTGTGTCCTAGTTCCATAACAGGAGCTGGACCCCAAAGTCCTCCTGTTCTAGAGGCAAATCCTCCTCACTGTGAAGGGGTTCCCGCACTCACAGGGGTAGTGGAAACTTCTATTGGCCTTTGTGGTCATCTGGACTAGGGAATCTTAGACAACTGGGTCTGCAGTATGGTGTCCAGAGGCTTCAAACTGAAGTTTCACTGCTTACCCCCCTCCACACTTTGTTCTCATGAGTGTCTACTGCCTATGGATCAACAAAAAGAGTAGTTTTCTTTGTGACCCTTGAAAACTGTCTTAAGTGGCATTGCACCTGTGCTGGCTGAGGAGAGGTCTCACGGCTTCTATTACAGCCTCTTCATTGGGTACCAAGCAGAGACTTATTGCCTATTCTGGACCTCGAGCATCTCAACAAATTTCAGAAAATACAAAAATTCAGGATGTAATCCACCTGGTCTGCGATTGATTTTCTCGATCAAGGTGTCCCAAGAGTGTTTAATATGTTGGTTCTGGGATTGATGAGGATGCGGAGTATCACCATTGTGGGCCATCTAAGCTTTCTGCTGCTCAGGGAGCAGTTGGCTCAGAAACTGGCATCACATGTCAAGCAGATGGTACAAATCTTGGAGAAGATCAACTGCGTGCTGAAACTTCAGAAGGCGGCCTTGTTTCCGGCACAGTAGTTGGGTAAGTACTTGACACCGCACAGGTGAAGGTGCTGCTTCCATAGGGAAATGTCTGTCCAAGCCCAGGTAGAGTCCCTGAGGTTCTTGGGGAAAACTGTGGCTGACTTCCATGCAGTTCTCTATGCCTAGTTTTACTCTGGCTCTCCTTAGGTGTCTTGTGGGCAGAGCCACACCCATACGTGCTGACATAGAGAGGTGGTAGGAAAGGTAGATTACAGTAAGGCTTCATTCACACCTGGGCATTTTGGGATCACAGAAGAATTACTGCAATTCTGCCTGCAATCTAAAAGCGCACTGCAATCGCAAAACGTGGGTTCAAAGGCCATTATTTTCAATGACCCCTAAAATGCGGTGCGGTTTTGCCATGATTGTTGCAGCAAATTGAATTGCATGAAGCTTGTTGCCCAAAAAGGAGCAGAAGATTCTTTTGGACGAAAAGCTTCACGTGATGTGATTTTCTGCAAAATAAATTGCGCAATAATCACGGCAAAATCGCATTGTATTTTTAGGTGCCATTGAAAATGATGGCACCTGAACCTGCTTTTTGCAATTATAGTGCATTTTGAGATCGCGGGGATTTTCAACGATTCTGCCGTGATCCCAAAATGCCCAGGTGTGAATGGAGCCTTAGGGGGGTTGATTTACTAAAGGCAAATAGACTTTGCACTTTGCAAAGTGCAGTTGCTCCAGAGCTTAGTAAATGAGGTAAGGCTTCAGTTTGCAAAGAGTACCCAATCATGTACAAGGAAAATAAAAACAAAACTGCATTTTTGCTTGGATGATTAAAGTCAGCAGAGCTTATGCTTATTTACGAAGATCTATAGCAACTGTACTTTGCAAAGTGCACAGTCTTTTTGCCTTTAGTAAATAGACCCCAGGGTCTCCAAACTTTTCACTTCAAGGGCCACATTGTAAATTTTACACAAATTTGCGGGCCGAAAAAAATCAGTTTATTTATAAATGAATCTGCAGCAGCAGAATACAGTGGGGCAAAAAAGTATTTAGTCAGAAGCACCATCCAGCACCGCTGCCAGTTGCCCGCCAAATTCTTTAAAACAGTGGGGCAAAAAAGTATTTAGTCAGCCACAAATTGTGCAAGTTCTCCCACTTAAAAAGATGAGAGAGGCCTGTAATTGTCATCATAGGTATACCTCAACTATGAGAGACAAAATGTGGAAACAAATCCAGACAATCACATTGTCTGTCTGATTTTTGAAAGAATTTATTTGCAAATTATGGTGGAAAATAAATATTTTGTCAATATCAAAAGTTCTCAATTCTTTGTCATTGCCAACAAAGGATATATAACAGAGGTCAAACATTTTCTGTAAGTCTTCACAAGGTTGTCACACACTGTTGCTGGTATGTTGGCCCATTCCTCCATGCAGATCTCCTCTAGAGCAGTGATGTTTTGTGGCTGTCGCTGGGAAACACGGACTTTCAACTCCCTTCAAAGGTTTTCTATGGGGTTGAGATCTGGAGACTGGCTACGCCACTCCAGGACCTTGAAATGCTTCTTATGAATCCACTCCTTTGTTGCCCGGGCAGTGTGTTTGGGATCATTGTCATGCTGAAAAACCCAGCCACGTTTCATCTTCGATGCCCTTGCTGATGAGAGGAGGTTTGCACTCAAAATCTCACGATACATGGCCCCATTCATTCTTTCATGTACACGGATCAGTCTTCCTGTTCCCTTTGCAGAGAAACAGCCCCAAAGCATGATGTTGCCACCCCCATGCTTCACAGTGGGTATGGTGTTCTTTGGTTGCAACTCAGCATTTTCTCTCTTCCAAAAACGACGAATTGTGTTTCTACCAAACAGTTCTACTTTGGTTTCATCTGACCACATGACATTCTTCCAATCCTCTTCTGGAACATCCAAATGCTCTCAAGCAAACCTCAGACGGGCCAGGACATGTACTGGCTTAAGCAGGGGGACACGTCTGGCACTGCAGGATCTGAGTCCCTGGCAATATAGTGTGTTACTGATGGTAGCCTTTGTTACGTTGGTCCCAGCTCTCTGCAGGTCATTCACTAGGTCCCCCCGTGTGGTTCTGGGTTTTTTGCTCACCGATCATTTTGACCCCACGGGATGAGATCTTGCTTGGAGCCCCAGATCGAGGGAGAATATCAGTGGTCTTCCATTTTCTAGTTATTGCTCCCACAGTTGATTTCTTCACGCCAAGCTGCTTGCCTATTGCAGATTCAGTCTTCCCAGCCTGGTACAGATCTACAATTGTGTTTCTGGTGTCCTTCGACAGCTCTTTGGTCTTCACCCTAGTGGAGTTTGGAGTGTGACTGTTTGAGGTTGTGGACAGGTGTCTTTTATACTGATAACAAGTTCAAACAGGTGCCATTAATACAGGTAATGAGTGGAGGACAGAAGAGCCTCTTAGAGAAGAAGATACAGGTCTGTGAGAGCCAGAAATCTTGCTTGTTTGTAGGTGACCAAATACTTATTTTCCACCATAATTTGCAAATAAATTCTTTCAAAAATCAGACAATGTGATTGTCTGGATTTGTTTCCACATTTTGTCTCTCATAGTTGAGGTATACCTATGATGACAATTACAGGCTTCTCTCATCTTTTTAAGTGGGAGAACCTGCACAATTTGTGGCTGACTAAATACTTTTTTGCCCCACTGTATTAAAGAATTTGGCAGGCAACTGGCAGCGGTGCTGGATGGTGCTTCTGTATCCTTTGCCGACACCTAAATGCTGGAGCATTATGCCCTGAGGCCTTACATCTTTGCTCCCAGAGTATTCCTATACATCTCTATCCCCATCAGGGTCTCCCTGCAAATTTGTGTCCCCATCAGAGTTCCCCTTATATTTGTGTCACCATTAGAGCCCCCCACTTATTTGTGTTTCCCCTTCATAGGCCCCCTCAAACACATTTGTGTTTCCCTCAGAGCCCCCCATCCACTTTTGTTTTTGTCCCCATCACAGCCCCACCATGTACATTTGGTGTCCCCCCCCCCCCTCAGAGCCCCTCCACGTACACATTTATGTCTCTGCTTGGAGCCCCCCACGTACATCTGTTTCCCCCTGAGAGCCCCCTATGTACATTTGTGTCCACCTCAGAGCCCCCCCCCCCGTACTTTTTTTGTCCCCCTCAGTGCCCCCATGTACTTTTTTCTCCCCCTCCCTCTTATTTATGTCCCCAGCATAACCCATCTTAGCACATTTGCCTCCCCATCAGAAATTCTTATCTTGTGCCTCTGAAATATTTAGCAAGTAATCACCAGCTTCAGGGCAGATCTTCTGCACCTCCCAGCTCCGGTCCTGAAGCTGGTGCATAGGCACCCTGTGGGACTCCAATTAAATACTTAATTGGTTGCAGGGCGGTCCTAGCAACCAACAGCACAGTATGGTGCCGGGAGGGACGGGCTTTGTCAGGTTGTAGGACTTGCGCTGTACAGTGCGAGGGGTGTGGGAAGAGTGGAGTATGCAGCGAAGACCTAACAAAGAGACCGGTGCCTGCAGTGAGTGTGAGGACTCGAGCTCTGCTTTGGAGACCCCTGCCTTAAAATATGGAAAGTTGTTTTTATGAGACTATCTGCCTGATCTCCAGAAACTTTTGCACCCAAAAATGAAGCTTTTTTATGTGTTTTCTAAATGCCACCTGACCTTATAAATCAGAAACCTTTTATGTTACTGGATTTTTTTTTTTTTTTTTTTTATTGTCCTCGTTGAATATGTTCAAGTTCTACCTTCTCTATTTCACCATTGTTGCTCTTCTCTTTTTGATTTCCCACACCTAGTAGATCTAGGGGGAAAATGACTCTTCAGATCTATGGGGTTGATCTATGGTTTCTATGCAGAACTGCACAAGATTGTGATACGGATGTTGTCCCCGCACTGGGGTGAATCTGTCCAGGTATGAACTGAAGGTTGCTCTCCAGAAACAAAGAGCCCCATGTGCTGGCTAATGCTAGTAGAAGCTGTGTGCAAATGGGAAAGTCCGGACAGCCGCACTCCAGGAGATTATAATCCAAACTTCTTTATTTTAAAATCAGGAACATGTCATACAGTACATCATAGACAGAGTGTACAAGCAGTCAGCTTACGCGTTTCGCACTATGCCAAGTGCTTACTCATAGCTAATTGTGCACGCTCTGGTTTTAGTAAATCAACCCCAATGTCTACTGTTAATATGAGTAGTTTCAATCTCAGATCATTGCTGGAGTTCTTCAGGAGCCAGAAATGGTTAAATGCAGGATCAGGGTGAAGGAGTAATACACATAAAATGTCAGAAACCCAAGCTGACTTTCAATCTGAAATCCATGCAAAACAAATATAGTCTAAAATACCAGAGGCATGTTTAGTATCACTTGGTATCATTTGTACATTTCTTCTAGATCTGTGCAATAATCAGGATTGGCAACCGTCAGTAAATTTATGGACAGTCTGTTATGGGTATTGTCAGCGTTTCCATGTTGTAGCACAAAAAAGAAGACTTTCAGGCCTCGTCCAAGTAATATAGAAAATTGAATGGCTATCATAGGGTTGCCATCTTATCTGCAAGCCAAACCCGAACACTCTAGCGGCACACGGCAGTTTTTTTTTTTAACCACTTCAGCTCCGGAAGGTTTTACTCCCTCAATGACCAGGTAATTTTTTGCTATGTGGCACTGCGTTACTTTAACTGACAATTGTGACGTTGTACCCAAATAAAATTGATGTCATTTTTTTCCCCCACAACTAGAGCTTATGTTTTGTATTTGATCACCTCCTGCATTTTTTTTTTTTTGCGCTATAAACAGAAAAAAAGCAAAAATTTAGAAAAAAAAACAAAACAATATTTTTTACTTTCTGCTATAAAACCTTTCCAATAAAAATATGTAAAACAAATCTAATTTCTTCATCAATTTAGGCCAATCTGTATTCTGCTACATATTTTTGGTAAAAAAAGAAAAAAATCCCAATTAGCGTATATTGATTGGCTTGCGCAAACGTTATAGCGTCTACAAACTATGGGGTAGATTTTTGGAATTTTTAATTTTTTTTACTAGTAATGGCAGCGATCAGCGATTTTTAGCGGGACGGTGACATTGCGGCGGACAAATTGGACACTAATGCCCCATACACACGGTCGGAATTTCCGTCAGAAAAAGTCCGATGGGAGCTTTTCATCGTATATTCCGACCGTGTGTATGCCCCATTGGACTTTTTACGTCAAATTCAGACGGACTTAGATAGAGAACATGTTCTATATTTTTCTGACGGAACAAATTCCTATCAGGAAAACCGCTTGTCTGTAGGCTGTTCCAACGTACCAAAAATGACGCATGCTCTGAAGCAAGTATGAGACGTCGTACGTGTTGTATGTCACCGCGTTCTTGACGGTCGGAATTTGGTGTGACCGTGTGTATGCAAGACAGCTTGAGCGGAATTCCGTCGGAAAAACCTTCAGAGTTTATTTCGACGGCAAAACCGGTCCTGTGTACAGGGCATTAGTGACATTTTTTTGGGGAATAGTGACGCCAATACAGTGATCAGTGCTAAAAAAAAAAAAAAATGCACTGTCACAGTATAAATGACACTGGCATGGAAGGGGTTAACTGGGCCGATCAAAGGGTTAAATTTGTTCCCTGTGAGTGTTTTCTAACTGTGTGAGGGATGCTGACACTGGATGAAGAGACATATCTGATTCGTAGGAATCACAGATCTCTCTCTTCCTGTCTGACAGAACGATGGTCTGCCTTGTTTACTGCATTAAGGTGTGCACCCCAAATCTCAAACACACATGAACGCCACCTGCTGTCACAGAAAGGAGGCTCTGGTGTTGGGAGACAGTTGATTGGGAGCATTTTACATTACGCCCTAAATATGGGTGTAACGTGTTCCTACTGTTGAACCTAGCCTTTAATATAACTGGGGCATTTACACTGGTCACTAGCACCCCCAACTACCCACCTGGTGCTGTCCCTGGATAATGCTATTGCACATGGGGTGATTAGGGTGTGCCCAGGCACACCTGGCACACCCTGTGCGCACACCTATGCTTGTTTACATAGGCAGACTGAGGTTCTATCATTTCCCCGAATGATCGCGGGCGGCTGCCGGACCCGCAGATTTGCTCCCGCGGTGTCCAATCACGTGAGAACAACATACAGGTACATTTTTTCGCGCAGCCGGGCTGCCCTGCCACAGTACATGTGTGGTGGGTGGTCCGGAACTAGTTAAAGGGGGAACACTGGTGTAGGGGAGTTTCTTCTCAACAGACAGCCCATTTACATCAGTGTTCCAAGCATTCTCCCTAAATTAGGGGCCCCAAAGCTCCCTTACAGCAGAGTCCACAGGTCACCCTTACATCTGAGGCCCCCTTACCTTAGTGTACTCACTCACTTGGAGGCCGGGAGGAAGGGGGGAGACTTCTGTCACAGACAGTAGACGGAGGCTCAGGCATCAACACCTTTCATCCACGATGTATCTGCCAGTTGCTGAGGTTCAAACTTCCAGCCCACACATCCCCTTCCTGACACACAGAAAGCCAGGGATTGGAGTGTTGGTGGGCAGACAGATGGAAAGGGGTGGGAGAAGGAGGAGGAGCAGATCAAGCGCTCTTTCCTCTCCTGTCCGTGTATGGAGGTGGGGTCTGTGTGCACACCCTTGCACTCGGTAGTTGTGGTACCTGGGGAGCAACCGTTCATTCTGAATTGTGTCTTGGTTTCAGATGGTCTGAAACCCGGATGCACATTTAAAAACCTGGACTGTCCGGGTGAATCCCAGACAGGTGGCAACCCTAAGGTATCTGCTGGGGAAAACAAAAATCTCCAGTTGCCTATGAAGGTCTCGGCTCACATGCAGAACACAGTGCGGTATTCTGTATGCCTCAGTTATAGTTTATACCGCACATCCAGCAGCAGCCTCACATGTTAGTGAGGGACATGGTTACAAACTATGTAAAGTGTATGAAAAGTTGGAGTTCAGCTTTAAGTCTGTATATAGGCATTTGCTTTTCTGTGAACAAATAAGGATATTTCTTAAATTGAGTCAAAACAGATAGATCTGATGTGGATAACTGGACTAAACAAAGTCTCTGTGAGGTGTTGCTGTAGAAAATTTAATTCTCAATACTTCAACATGAATTTTACAATGTCTTCTGTAACACATTCGTGACTTTACAACTTCAGAAGAAGAAATGTTTAGGTTGGGTATTTAGTCATTGCTATAAACCTGCCACAAATATTTTCCTTGTTATAATACTTATTATTAAAGGTCATTACACCATATAATAGATCCATGAGACAATAAAAGGAAATGTTATCAACATCCGTTCACCAATTTGCCCCAGCAGAGCAGGAACAATGAACATCCACTCGTCAGACATCAAGAATGTTCTTAAGTTAATATTAAGTTGTTTCCTTGTTTTCATTAATGGCCTTTATCAAAGAGATGTCACCATTGATTTTTATGTTATAACGCAATTGCAAACTTTTTTTTTTTTAACTCAATATTTGAGACTGCAGTTTTAATCTTGTTCCATAAGTATTTTGTAGGTGTCATTTAAGGAATTCTGGGGTTGATTTACTAAAACTGGGGAGTACAAAATCTGGTGCAGCTGTGCATTGTAGCCAATAAGCTTCTAACTTCAGCTTGTTTAATGAAGCTTTGACAAAAAAAAAAAACCTGGAAGATGATGGGTTTCCATGCAGAGCTGCACCAGATTGTGCACGCTCTAGTTTTACTAAATCAACCCCTCTGTGTGTGTAGCAGTGACAACCAATTCTGACATTCCTCTCCTATATGTAAAACCAGCATTTTTGTTTGCTAGAAAATGACTTAGAGCCTCCAAATTTTATATAGTTTTAAGCAGAGGCCCTAGAGAATAAAATGGTGGGTGTTGCAATTTTTTTTTGTCACACTGCGGTTTTTCAAACACAATTTTTTTTTGTCACACTGCGGTTTTTCAAACACAATTTTTTTTTGTCACACTGCGGTTTTTCAAACACAACTTTTTTCTTTGGAAAAAAATACACTTTCATGAATTTTAATGCACAAAAACACAATATAATACCCAATTGTTGGTAAAATATAAAAGACGATGTTACTCAAAGAAAATAGATACCTTACATGTCACACTTTAAAATTGTGAAGGACCCTAGAATGGCAACAAACGACGGTACTTCTATAGGTGATGCTTTAACCACTTCCCATCCAATTCTGACATTTCTCTCCTACATGTAAAATTCATATTTTTTTGCTAGAAAATGACATAGAACCCCCAAACACATTGGGGTGCAAGAGTACTTTTCAATTGTGTACATACATTGATGTAAAAATGTCTGTTATGCATTCCAAACAATCTTTGTTACACCACTGTCCTGTTTTTAATGTTGAAGTTCAATAAATTACATTTGTATTAATATATTTTTAATCTTTTATGTGCCTCAAAAGTTCACCATTAGGGGGTTCTTTTCATTGTTTAGCTTTATTACTGGATGTGGCACAAAAAAATACAGTAAGCTGCCATTCTACAATAAAATTTCTAAACATTATATATGTTTTTTTAGCAAAGACCCTAGAGAATACAATGGTGGTCTTGCAACTTTTTATCTTGCACGGTATTTGCGCAGCAATTTTTCGAACACTTTTTTTGGGGGAAAAAAACAGTTTCATGCTTTAAAAAAACAAAGCATTAAAGTTAGCCCAATTTTTTTGCATAATGTGAAAGATGAAGTTATGCCAAGTAAATAGATACCTAACATGTCACACTTCAAAATTGCACATGTTCGTGGAATGGTGCCAAACTTAAAAATCCCCATAGGCGACGCTTTAACATTTTTTACTGGTTACATGTTTTGAGTTACAGAGGAGGTCTAGGACTAGAATTATTGCTCTCACTCTAACGTTTGCGGTGATCCCCTATATGTGTGGTTTAAACGCCATTTGCATATGTGGGCGGGACTTACGTATGCGTTCGATTCTGCGTGCGAGCACACGGGGACAGGATCGCTTTAAATTCTTTTTTTATTGTTAATTTTACTTTGCTTTTTTTAGTTTGACACTTTAAAAAAAAATTATCACTTTTATTCCTATTACAAGGAATGTAAACATCCCTTGTAATAGGAATATGGGTCCTCTTTACAGTGAGATATGGGGGTCAATAAGACCCCACATCTCACCTCTAGGCTGGGAAGCCTAAAATCAAAAAAATTAATAAAACGATCTCGACTTCCCAGACGAGGCAGCGCCATTTGTTTGAATACAGAGGCTGGGCGTGACGTCATAACATTGCGTCCGGCCTCCGAACGATCATAGAGACTCCGGCGACCATCCGGTCACCCGGAAATCTCTATCGTCACCATGGGTGGATGGGGCCGGCGGATCCATTCTCCGACTCACCGATGGAAGCGGTGAGTTGGTAGAAGCACCGGAGGGCGGTGGGGGCATCCCCTCTTGATGCCCGTAAGAACGATTAAGCGACAAAACAGCCGCAATGATCATTCTTATGCTGTAGGGAATCGCCGGCTGAAAAAGCCGATATCTGAATGATGTCTGTAACTGCAACTCTTTTTATAATGTTCGCGGCAATACCTTACATGTGGTGCAAACACCATTTACATATGCGTAGGCAACCTACATATGCATTTGCCTTTGCACTGGAGGACTGGGTACTTTCAAAAGAAAAAATGTATTATTACATTTTTTATTTTATTTTTTAATTTTTTTACACTGTGTCTTTATCCCTTGTGATAGCCCTTTAAAAAGGGCCCAAAAAACATCCCTGGGAATTACAGACCAGTTAGCCTAACATCAATAGTATGTAAACTCTTGGAGGGGATGATAAGGGACTATATACAAGATTTTAGTAATAAGAACGGTATCATTAGCAGTAATCAGCATGGATTCATGAAGAATCGTTCTTGCCAAACCAATCTATTAACCTTCTATGAGGAGGTGAGTTGCCATCTAGATAAAGGAAGGCCCGTAGATGTGGTGTATCTGGATTTTGCAAAAGCATTTGACACAGTTCCCCATAAACGTTTACTGTACAAAATAGGGTGCGTTGGCATGGACCATAGGGTGAGTACATGGATTGAAAACTGGCTACAAGGGCGAGTTCAGAGGGTGGTGATAAATGGGGAGTACTCAGAATGGTCAGGGGTGGGTAGTGGGGTCCCCCAGGGTTCTGTGCTGGGACCAATCCTATTTAATTTGTTCATAAACGACCTGGAGGATGGGATAAACAGTTCAATCTCTGTATTTGCAGACGATACTAAGCTAAGCAGGGCAATAACTTCTCCGCAGGATGTGGAAATCTTGCAAAAAGACCTGAACAAATTAATGGGGTGGGCGACTACATGGCAAATGAGGTTCAATGTAGAAAAATGTAAAATAATGCATTTGGGTGGCAAAAATATGAATGCAATCTATACACTGGGGGGAGAACCTCTGGGGGAATCTAGGATGGAAAAGGACCTGGGGTTCCTAGTGGATGATAGGCTCAGCAATGGCATGCAATGCCAAGCTGCTGCTAAAAGGGGCATGCATTAAAAGGGGGATCAACTGCAGAGATAAAACGATAATTCTCCCGCTCTACAAGACTCTGGTCCGCCCGCACCTGGAGTATGCTGTCCAGTTCTGGGCACCAGTCCTCAGGAGGGACGTACTGGAAATGGAGCGAGTACAAAGAAGGGCAACAAAGCTAATAAAGGGTCTGGAGGATCTTAGTTATGAGGAAAGGTTGTGAGCACTTATTCTCTCTGGAGAAGAGACGCTTGAGAGGGGATATGATTTCAATTTACAAATACTGTACTGGTGACCCCACAATAGGGATAAAACTTTTTCGCAGAAGAGAGTTTAATAAGACTCGTGGCCACTCATTACAATTAGAAGAAAAGAGGTTTAACCTTAAACTACGTAGAGGATTCTTTACTGTAAGAGCGGCAAGGATGTGGAATTCCCTTCCACAGGCGGTGGTCTCAGCGGGGAGCATTGATAGCTTCAAGAAACTATTAGATAATCACCTGAATGACCGCAATATACAGGGATATGTAATGTAATACTGACACATAATCACACACATAGGTTGGACTTGATGGACTTGTGTCTTTTTTCAACCTCACCTACTATGTAACTATGTAACTATGATAGGTTCTCTTTACTGAGACATCTGAGTTCTATTAGACCACATATCTCTCCTCTGCCATTAAAGATGGGTTCACACCGCAGCACGGAGCGGCTCACAGCAGGGGTCCGGTGCTTCTCCATTCACCTTTTCAGGTCCAATTTGAGCCCAAATATTTGGCTGAATTTGGGTCTGAAATGGACCAGAAGATGCACAGGACCCCTGTGCAATTTGTACCGGAGCTGCCAATTGAGAGCCAGTCACAACCTCCTGACATGCGAATTGGGTGCGGGGGACTCCCCGCAATTCACAATAGTGTGAACCCTGCTGTAAAGTATCTGATCAAACCAAAATTGGTTCTATCAGATGCTTTCACAGGCCAGTAACGGCCTGTTTACATTAGACCGAAACTGGAAGTGACAAAATACTTGTTGCTTCCGGTTTCATAGACCATAGAGATGATCAGGGAAGTTCTGGTTCTCCGGCATCTCTATGGTAAGCTGGCAGAACCGCTGGTTTCAGTTCTCGGCTCCCCGGTGGAACAGGAGAGCCCAGGGAGGTGAGAGGGAAGACCCCCTTCTGCCTCTATGGTAAGCCGGCAGAACCACCGGCTTCAGTCCTGGGCTCCCAGGTGGAACAGGAGAGCCAAGGAAGGTGGGAGGAAAGACCCCCTTCTGCCTCTATGGTAAGCCGGCAGAACCACCGGCTTCAGTCCTGGGCTCCCAGGTGGAACGGGAGAGCCAAGGAAGGTGGGAGGAAAGACCCCCTTCCGCCGCATGTAAATACGTTATTCTGCATTTCCGTCTGGAAAAAAAAAAAGATACTGGGGTCATTATTGTAGCTGCAGCCATGGCCCCAATATAACCACTGAAACCCAATAATGTACGGATACGTCCTATGGGCGTGCAGTGGTTAAAGTACAACTAAAGGCTCCTGTTTGACAGCCTAAAAAAAAGCTCCAAATCCAGTTATTTTGGGGTGCACAAGCCTCATAAAATAAAATAAAAAAAAAAATTCCTTTACCCTCCCTGAGCGAAATCCTCATTCATTTGTGGCTCTTACCCTCCCAGACACTGCAGCTCACAATGAGAGAGATACAGCAACAGAGGGAGTGCTGTCAATTCAGAAAGCAGTGGGCAGGACTACAAAAGTAGTCTACAGCCTGTTCGACAGACTTTCGACGGACTTTTGGCGGACTTGCTGCAGACTTTCTTACGAACGGACTTGCCTACATACGATCACACAAAAGTCCGACGGATTCGTACTTGATGACGTACACCGGACTAAAATAAGGAAGTTGATAGCCAGTAGCCAATAGCTGCCCTAGCGTGGGTTTTTGTCTGTCGGACTAGCACACAGACGAGCGGATTTCTGGGTCTAGCGTAGTTACGACGTAAAGATTTGAAGCATGTTTCAAATCTAAAGTCCGTCAGATTTGAGGCTGGAAAAGTGCGCTGAAAGTTCGGGGAAGCCCACACACGATCGGATTGTCAGCCAGCTTTAGTCCGTCGGCGTCCGTCGGACTTTTGTAGACGAAAAGTCCGACCGTGTGTACGCGGCATTAGGGCCATTCACACTAGAGCAGTGACTGGTGCTTTTTAGCACTGGAGAAACACCAGTTACCGTAAGGGCACATGGAACGCAATTGTTTTCTACATGCTCTGTTCCAACTACAATGTACTGTGCAGAGAGGTGCAATGAAATGCAAACATGCTGCATTATATATTTCGCACCTCACTGAATGACACTGCATATCACTGAACAGCAAGTGCAATGCACCGTACTGCTCTGCGGTGACATGAATGAAGTGCATTACACCGGCTCTTGCTGCACATCACTGCAGCCCAAAACAGACAGCTGTTTACACAGTATAGCGCTCTGGTTTTATTTTGTGGGCAAGTGTGAATCGGCCCTAAATGTGGCCAGGTACTGACAAGCTACAGGATGTCACATTTCCTCGGACAACTAATAGCTTTAATGCAGTTATTGCTGTCCAGAGCTTAAAAGCACCATCTTCCTTCTCCACTCTCACCATGTATACCTGAGTTGGATTCTGATATGCCTTCTCTAGTGGAGGTAGCCATAGAGGGGAATGAAGAGGATCCAGAAGCTGTGTTGAGGAGACTTTGCACAATTTCTCACCCCAGGCTGCTATGCACCTGATGTTACAGCTTCACACAATATGCTTGCCTGTGTTGATATGCTCACTTGACTAGGGTAGCCAGATACCTTACTGCCCCACCAATACATGTAACCTTATACTCTATCCATTAATGACGCTGACACTTGAATGGATGTAAATGGCCTTCACTGCCTTTATTAACAAAACCAATAAAACTGTAAACTTTTTTATTTCAAATATTTAAAAATTGAATTTACATATTCAAAATATTCAAAAAGATTTTAAACTCGAAATCCCAGTAATTTTTTGGTTTCTGGTCCCTGACGACCCTCTTTAACTTTTGAGCCTGTAGCCCCTTTTGTTAGCATCTGCCCCCAGCCGCTAACTCGCCTCGAGGACACACTAACTGACCACAGACCCCCACTTATTACCCGTTGGTCCAAAAACTGACACTAGACCAACCGGAATACTCCATCCTGGGATGTGTCCCAACGTTTTCAAAACCTCCTTTTCATATATATCTATATATCCATATACATATATTAGGGGTGCAACGGATCGTCATTGATCCGTGATCCGTGCGGATCAACCTCTGCGGATCAGGACACCCGCGATCCGCGGAGCGCTCTGTGGCCTCGGCCATAGGAAAGGCCGCGGCTTCGGCCTAGCTCCGGAGCGGCGGCCATCTTGGTACACCCGGCGGCCGTTTACCACGTGATCGCTCAGTCAAATGATGGAGCGATCACTTGTAACAAACCGGCGTCATGTCATGACGCCGGTTTCTCTCTCCCCCCTGCCAAAACTCTGCAATGCCCTGACAATACTCTGCATTGCCCTGCCAATACTCTGTAATGCCCTGCCAATACTCTGCAATGCCCTGACAATACTCTGCAATGCCCTGCCGATACTCTGCAATGCCCTAACAATACTCTGCAATACTCTGCAATGCCCTGACAATACTCTGCAATGCCCTGACAATAGTCTGCAATACTCTGCCATGCCCTGACAATACTCTGCAATGCCCTGACAATACTCTGCAATGCCCTGCCAATACCCTGCCAATACTCTGCCAATACCCTGCCAATATACCCGCCAATACCCTGCAATACCCTGCTAATATATTATTACAGTGGGGGAGATTTTTTTTTGTTGATCCGAAAATGATCCGAACCGTGACTCCTGATCCGAGGAACGATCCGAACCGTGAGTTTTTTGATCCGTTGCACCCCTAACATATATATACTCTTGTCAGCAAGGACCTAACGCCACCGCAGCAGAAGTGTGACACCTTACACTTGTGCCTGCAGCCAAACTAACAATGCTCTCCTAATGCCGTCTTCCAGCCCCAAGGCCCAAAGATCAATTCCCACTGGATTGAGATGAACACCATCCCCTCTAAGGTACATCCAAGTGTCAACTTCCAACTCCCAATGACATATGACTATGCCGCCATTGCGAGAAATAAACCTGCCCACTTCTTTATTAACTTTTATTCAGTTTTTCCCATGAACGGGCCCCCCTCCAAGACATGCGGGCTACTATATCCGACCATACAAACATCATGTTCGGAAAAGATGCCCTCAGCCTGAGAAAATCCCACTGTGTGTCTTTAATGACCTGTCTCATTGGTCTACTGCCCAAGTCATTTCCTCCCACGTGTAGGACTAATATATCCGGGGCCCTATCCAGTCTGGAAAAGCGATGCACCTCCGGAACTACTTGGTGCCAACGCACACCGGGTATGCCGAGCCATCTAACAGTGCCCTCCTCCCTCTTAATCCTAAGCTGCCTACCGTCAGGTCTGACGTCCGCCCTTCTTGCCCCCCAAAAAACATATGAATGTCCCAGTATCCAAATGAGACATCGTGGGGGATCTGCAAAGACATAAAAGAAAATACCAGCGACAATCGAAACCTGGCAGTCACCTCCATATTTAACATGTACAAAACAATCACATTAGGTGTGGGCGAACATACAATTGGTACCTACTAGACTCCCATCTGCCTATCCTCTTTGTTACCGTTTCAGGAAGTCCCCAATGAGAAGCCTCCATTGCCGCTCCTATGCGAAAAGAATGCCCCGCGTATTCCTCCGGAGAGAGACCATCCTCCGCTAAACACTTCCTCAGCGCCTCTGTAAACTGAAATCTAGATAGGCACTGTCCATCCCTGTGGATAAACAATGCCCCCCCCCCCATTGGTCGAATATCCATGAACTGTCGCAGAGCTGTTACTGGACACAACTGAGGATCTCGTCCCCGAAGCAATTCCACCCTGACCCCTTTACCTTCTTGATCTGTTTTTGAGCGCCGAATACAAATCAGCACCGACTGCTCTGAACACTGAACGTCACCAAACCTTAAACCTCCCACTACCTTTTTTGAAGGTGAAACTAACTCTCCAATACGGAACGCCCCAAAAAACGCCAAAATGAAGGCTGCTCTAAACAGCACTTGCTCGAAGTGCTCCGAACACACCTTCTGTAAACTAGAAATAATCGTTCTTAAAACTGCAAACGACACTGGGCGTCTGGAGTCCTGTTTGTGCAAACCTTTTCTATAGCCCCTCAACGCCCTGCGAACCAGAAAGGATTTTGTGAAATCCCTTAGCCCTTTTAATTGAAACAAGAAGGCTAAAGCTGCCATCTTTTTCCCTATCGAAGGTCCTGAGACCCTATTTGAATAATTTTTACAAATAAAACACAACACCCATACCTGCATGTCCTCCGAGTCCTCTGACCCTCCTACCTCTTCTATCAAAGCCAACCATTCCTGCCATACTTTGCAATAGGCCTTCCAGGTTCCAGCGCTGAGAGACTGCTGTATCAAGCCCGCGGTGATTCCAACGCAATTCTCCACAATTCCGAAGGGCATGTTTCCCCTACCCGCTTCGCCTCCGGTGCCAGCTTGCGAAATTCTTCCCACTGGAAACGAGACAAAGCATCCGCTAACTTATTGTCTACCCCAGGGATATGCACCGCATACACAAATGCATTGATGCGCAAACAACTGAGCACCAGGTATCTCAACAGTCTAACCACGGGTGGGGAAGAAGCCGAGATGTTATTAATCGCCCAAACTACCCCCAAGTTGTCGCAATTGAACCAAACCTTCTTGTTACGTAACTCTTCACCCCACAGTTCAACGGACAAAACAATGGGAAATAACTCCAGTAGCACCAAATTGCGAAGGAGACCCGACTCCCTCCAACTCTCCGGCCAAGGCCCTGCACACCACCTGCCTCGGCAATACGCACTGTACTCCGCCGATCCTGCCGCATCCGTAAACAATTCCAAGTCAGCGTTGCTGACCGGACCTGTTTGCCACATAGAGCGCCCATTAAAGTACTCCAAGAACGCGTACCAGACTTTTAAATCTGCCTGCAATTCTCTAGTCAATCTTATGAAGTGAGTGGGAACCTTCACCCCAGCCGTGGCCACCACCAACCGCCTACAGAATATACGACCCATGGGAATGATTCTGCATGCAAAATTCAGTTTTCCCAACAAGGATTGCAATTCCTTCAAACGCAGCTTATGCCTCTTAACCGCCCTACTCACCTCCTCTCGTAGGGCCACCACCTTGTCCTCCGGCAGCCTACATTCCATGGCATTGGAATCAATAGTAATTCCCAAAAAAAAAAACTCGGATTTTGGGCCCTCTGTCTTGTCCTTTGCCAACGGGATCCCGAATTTCTCAGCTAAGTGTTGCAACGTCCTTAGCAACACCCCGCAACAGCGGGAGTCAGGGGGCCTACACACAAGAAATCATCCAAATAATGGATAATTGAATTAACCCCCGCCACTTCCCTAACCACCCATTCAAAGAACGAGCTAAACGCCTCAAACAGTGCGCAGGAAATCGAACAGCCCATAGGTAGGCATCGATTGACAAAATAAGACCCTTGCCAACAACACCCCAATAGATAAACGCTTTGGGGGTTTACCGGCAATAATCTAAACGCCGATTCCACATCTGTTTTTGCCATGAGGGAGCCTTTGCCATACCGCCTAACCCATGCGACAGCCGCATCGAATGATGTATAGTTAACCGCACAAGCTTGCGGGTCGATACCATCATTCACTGAGCCGCCTTTTGGATATAGATAGATGATGTATCATCCTATATTGGCCCACCTCCTTTTTTGGAACAACTCCCAACGGGGAAACTATTAACCCTGGCAACGGCGGAGCCGGAAATGGTCCAGCCATGCGCCCTAACGCAACTTCCTTAACCACTTCACTACCCGCCCATAGTCATATGACGTCCACAGATGGGATCTCCCATCCTGGGTGGACGTCATATGACGTCCTGGGATTCCCGGCCGTCTAGGGGGTGCGCGCGCGCCGCGTTGCTCGGGACCCGGTGCGTGTGCCCGGCGGCTGCGATGTCTGCCGGGCACCCGCGATTGCCCGTTAACCGGGCCGGCATGTGGACACACAGATCCACAGCCTGTCAGCTCTGAGGAGAGCGATCTATGTGTACCCAGAACGGAGGAACACTGATCGGTCTCCTCCCCTTGTGCGTCCCCTCCCCCTTCAGTTAGAATCATTCCCTAGGAAACATACTTAACCCCTCCCCGCCCCCTAGTGGTTAACCCCTTCACTGCCTGTCACATTTACACAGTAATCAATGCAATTTTATAGCATTGATCGCTGTATAAATGTGAATGGTCCCAAAAATGTGTCAAAAGTGTCCGATGTGTCCGCCATAATGTGGCAGTCACGAAAAAAAATCGCAATCGCTGCTAAAAAAATGAATAAATATATATTTTTTTTAAATGCCATAAATCTATCCCATATTTTGTAGACGCTATAACTTTTGCGCAAACCAATCAATATACGGTTATTGCGATTTTTTTTTACCAAAAATATGTAGAAGAATACGTATCGGCCGAAAATGAGGAAAAAATTTGTTTTTAAAAAAAAAAAATGGGATATTTATTATAGCAAAAAGTAAAAAATATTGTGTTTTTTTCAAAATTGTCGCTCTTCTTTTGTTTATAGCGCAAAAAATAAAAACCGCAGAGGCGATCAAATACCACCAAAAGAAAGCTCTATTTGTGGTGAAAAAAGGACGTCAATTTTTTTTGGGTACAACGTCGCACGACCGCACAATTGACGTTTAAAGTGCAACAGCGCTGAAAACTACAAATTGGCCTGGGAAGGAAGGGGGTGAAATTGCCCTGTATTGAACCGGTTAAATAGCTTAACCGACACCACCTCCGGATGCCGGAGTGCCAACCTCAAATTTTCCGCTACAGGCGGAATCTCCCGCACCAAGCTAGGAATTTGAAAACCTTCCCTAAACCCTGTTTCCAATAATTGCGCCGCCGCCCTATCCGGATACCTATTTAGGAACGGTAGCATCTTTTCTAACCTCACCGGCGTTATCCCTTTTTCCAGCGACGTCACCTGTGCGAACCCTTTCCTTGTCTAAAACATCGCGCGAACGAATGTGTCCCGCTGCATCCCGAGCATTCGAGTTTAAATCGACATGAGTTTCCGAACCGACAGGTACTCTCATTGAACTGCCAGCACACCCCTTTCTTTTTTGGGGCCGGCGATCCAACTGAGGCGGTGCCGCCGACCCCCCCTTGAAAAAACGGGCTCGTAGCCCTGGAAGAAGTCATCAACTTCATCCAGAGACTAATATCCTTATGGTCCCATCTAATCGAGGGGCGAATGGCCTTCCGCTGACGAAATTGCTCGTCATACCGAAGCCATGCCAAACCCCCATAAACTCTATGCGCCTCGCTGATCTCCTCCAGGTAACAGAACAGTGCTGAGCAATTCTCGGGGGCTTTTTCCCCAATCACACTTGCCAAAATCGCAAACGCTTGCAACCAGTTAGCAAACGTGCGCGGAATGAGTCTGTACCTCCTCTTTTCTTCTTCCTCCTTTTTACTCTCATCTGGCTTTACTCTGTCTAAATTCAATTTTTCTAGTGGGAGCAGGGAAAAAATCTCCACATATTCGTTTTTCCAAATTTTTTCCCTGACCTCTTTTTTTAAATGCGCCCCTAGAGGTCCCTCAAAGCATACGTAGACCTCACACCTCGTCGCATCAGCCAGTCACTCTATCCGCATCCTTCTCCTGCGTTGTAGTCACCGTAGACTCTCCCACGCCGTCACCTCCCGTCTGCGTCTCCGCCACCACTGACGTCGCCGTCCTGCGCGGAGGATCCGTCACGTCCGGGGGCTCCCGCCCACTTGTGGGTTGTGCTATCCAGGGGGTAATTGGGGGCGAGGGCTGTTGAGCCCCGTTCTCTAGTCAGCGCAGCAACTCCTGCACTGAATCCCATAAGCCCTCATCCCCCCTCCCCAGTGTACCCTGCATTGCACTACCACCACTATTCCTATTCCCAGCTAACAACCTAGGGACACTTTTAACAACAGTAGGCACTTTCTGCTTACCTGGCTGCCTTAGGCGAGAGGACCCACCAGCCGTCTGTCCAGACTCCACCGCTGCCTCCTGGGGATCGTCGCTCAGCTCACCCTCCTCGCTGCTGCTGCTGTCGCTGCCCAGGTGTCTTGATTGCTGTAGCACTGACTCCGTCCTTCCTACCCTGCTGTGTCCTGCAGCCCGAGCGACCGGAGGGGGGGACGACAATACTGAGAGGGGTCCGTCCTCCCTGAGCACTGCGCTCCGCGGTGACGTCATCATTCGGCGCCTCGGCCGGCGAACAGGCAATGTCCTGGCCAACCCTCCCAGGCCCAGCACTGAACCTGGAGGCGGGGCCTCCCGACCGATGAAAATGACTTGTCGAACCTCCTCCATGAGGTAAGATGGCGCCGTCACGTGGCAAGCCGCCGGCCGCATCCAAGGCATGGCCGTCGCCTGAACGACCCCTCCTCCCACGCTGGGCAGCCACTCCGACCGGAGCCTTGCCAGAGGTGGCTGCCTGCTGACTCTGCAAACGGGCACTCTTGGAGGGGACCGGCCTGGTGGCCTGTGAAATGTCCCCCCCTCCTGCACTAAACTGTGAACGGGAATGACTAGCAGGCCCCCCCACACACCGACCGGGCTGTCTGCTCAGCTGGGGGTCCTGAGGGGGTCCGACTGTGGCTCCCCAGTCTCCGATGAGGCCTGGGAGCGTTGTCGGGGCTAAGGCGCTCCGGAGGTCTGGACCTCCTAGCCCGTGTTGAGGCAGGCCTCGCTCTAGATGGGCCCTGTCCTACCCCCTGTAGTGTGGAAGCGATCTGGCTCTGAAGCCAGTCAGAGCCATGGGTCTCTGCTGCCTCCCTCAACTGCGACCAAAGATTTTCTAAATCGCTCATCTTGCACCTACTGTCTCACAGGGGACTCGGGAACGTTCTTCCTAGCTATCTCACCCACGACTGATCCTCCCCCCCAGCTCCTTCCAAAGTTACACACTCCTCCCCTCTACACTGATCCCCCAATCCTGACAGGAAACTGAATTCCCTAAACCCCTCCTAATTATTAACTTGTTACTAAGCTACTTGCACCCTGTAATACCTGCACTGCGCTTCCTCTTCAATACAGCTCCGTACATGTCTTCTGCTGTGCAAAAGGGCCTCTGCATTCTTGCACTTGATTCTCCTTCATCTTTCAAAGTCCCTTTGGGTACTAAGAGACCTGCTAAGTCTATAAATCAGTGTTTCTCAAGCAGGGTTCCATGGAACGCTAGGGATCCTTCAGAGGTTGCTAGGGGTTCCTTGACCAATGAGCAATTTCTGCCTCTCAGATAAGTACCCACTGACACCATAGATGTTTTTAAGCTATCTGTAAGGAGGTAATTCTTCCCAGTGACCACAAGTGTAAGGAGCATTCTTCTCACTGACCATCACACTAATGTATCATGAGTTGGAGATATAGTAATTTTTAACACAGGTTCCCTGAGACCAGAAAATTATTTCAAGGGTTCTTCTATGTTAAAAAGGTTGAGAAAGGCTGCTATAAATGAACAAATAGAATGGGCAATTTATGATGAGTGGGTCAATCCAGAAAAGATCTTCACTCCTTCAAGAATCATTGCCGAGCTCTATTCAGTGGAAAAAGAGTTCACAAAAAAAGTAGGTTGTTCCGGTACTAGGTCCTGTCATTTCAGTCTTAAAGCAGTGTTAAACCCAAAAGCAAACATGTATTATATTGCAGCTTACCATATCTTAGATGTGATGGCTGCATTTGTTTTTTAGGTTTTTTTTTTTTTCTAGGCTTTCATTCTTCTATTTTCATTTGGTGATCTTGCCAGTAATGCCCCGTACACACAGTCGACATTGATCGGACATTCCGACAACAAAATCCTAGGATTTTTTCCGACGGATGTTGGCTCAAACTTGTCTTGCATACACACGGTCACACAAAGTTGTCGGAAAATCCGATCATTCTGAACGCGGTGACGTAAAACACGTACGTCGGGACTATAAACGGGGCAGTAGCCAATAGCTTTCATCTCTTTATTTATTCTGAGCATGCGTGGCACTTTGTGTGTCGGATTTGTGTACACACGATCGGAAATTCCGACAAGGGATTTTGTTGTCGGAAAATTTTATAGCCTGCTCTCAAACATTGTGTGTTGGAAAATCCGATGGAAAATGTGTGATGGAGCTCACACACGGTCGGATTTTTCGACAACAAGGTCCTATCACACATTTTCCGTCGGAAAATCCGACCGTGTGTACGGGGCATAAGTCTTTTGTTTTTCAACAGAACAAGCTCTCCTGCAAATGTATCTGTTAGAGTGATGAGATAAAACCATTTACCACTGACAGGGATGCTTACAATGAACAGCTTTTATTTATCCAAGCAAAACCTTTATCCAAAAAGGAAAAAAAAAACAGTTTGCTGTAACTGCAGTGTAAGCTGGGCTTCAATTTGTTAGTGTATCTAAAATCTTCTAGTCCATCTAACACTTCCCTCCCCCCAGACTGACAATGCTGCTGTCCAAATGTGCCCCCTGTGCTTCTTTATCCGGAGTGGGGGGCGCTCTAATACAGAAGGCGTGTTACTGGCCAGATCACCAGATCAAAACAGAGGGGAGAAAAAAGCCTTCAAAGAAGAATTAATGCAGCCACCACATCCTAAGGATTGCTAAACTGCAATATGTTACATTTATGGTTTGGGTTTTAATACCGCTTTAAACATCTTACTGTACCTATGGAAGATGTTCCTTCATTTAAAGTTTGGAACGCTCTTAAAGGCTGTTGTACACTCGCAGGCTCTGCAACCAGCTATTGCTGAAATTTCTAATGAAGTGGGTTGTGTGGATGTGGTCAGAGCATTCAGAGTCTACTTCAAAGCCACCGCTTCTTTTTTCATCCAACGTTCAGGACCTTGCAAGTGACATCCTTCTCCACGATCAACCATCAATGAGTGAATAAGAAAATTAATCCCAAAAGCATACGCTCTAAAGGATAAAGCACCCTCTGCACTAATGTGTGCTCACTCTACCAGATTGGCAGGAGTTTCCTGGTTCTGAAATTAAACCTTTGTTGTCCAGCTTTGTAAGACCACCACCTGGTCTTCTGCTTATACCCTTTCAACGTTCTACCAGGTGGACGTCCAACTTTCCTCGGATGCAGCAAGGTTCCTGCTGCTGCACTCTGAAGTTGGCTCTGTTGACCTGTTTTTCTTGGGCCTGTCAACACAGTTTTGTTTGCCAGGTTGTTGCCTACCTTCTTGTTTATTGCTTGCAGGTTTCCAAAGGTCTATGAATATCAAGCCAACCTTTTTGGCACTGGGGACCGGCTGCGAGGATATTCGATTTTTCGCGGGCAATTTGTCGGGGCAGTGGCTGGTGTTGGCGCTTCAATCATCCCGGCACCATGGTTGATATGGTGTCAGGATGATTGAAGCACATTGTTTCTATTATTACATTGTAATATAAAATTAAATACTTCAACTCACCATAATGCAGAATCAGTGGGAGCCCTGAGTGTGTCACTTACCAAGTTGCCTGCCACCAGATGAGGAATGTCACCTGCCACCAGATGAAGAACACTGCCTGCCACCAGATGAGGAATGATGCCTGCCACCAGATGAGGAATGTCACCTGCCACCAGATGAAGAACACTGCCTGCCACCAGATGAGGAATGATGCCTGCCACCAGATGAGGAATGTCACCTGCCACCAGATGAGGAATGTCACCTGCCACCAGATGAGGAATGCTGCCTGCCACCAGATGAGAAATGTCACCTTCCACCAGATGAGAAATGTTGCCTGCCACCAGATGAGAAATGCTGCCTGCCACCAGTTGAGAAATGCTGCCTGCCACCAGATGAGGAATGTTGCCTGCCACCAGATGGGAAATGCTGCCTGCCACCAGAGTGCTGTCTGCCACAGAGAGAGTGAGATGTGGGGTGAGAGATGATGTCATCTTTCTGCTCCCAGCCACACCTCCGACACTGAAGAGGCCTGCTCTGTGAGGGAGGAAGAGCAGTGATGCGGCGCAGGCGGAGAGAGATGATGTCATCTCTGCTCGCCAGCCCGCTTCTCTGATCCACCCGGCTTTCTCATGTGCCCCGTCTTGCTCTCTCGTGCCCCCAGTGGTTGGGGACCCCTGCGGTAGAGGACATAGGCCAACCTCCCCTTTGTTACAAAACTGAGGATTCATGGAGTGGGGTTAAAGGAGGACACCCAGGGGAGCAGGTTCACAAAAGCTTTGCCAGAGTCCAATCACCTAAAGATACCAGCCTATAACCCAGAGCCTAGGAATATTCAGCCTGTGTCCCGTATTTTACTCGAAGATATGGCATTTAAAGGTAACTTATCCATTGACTTACCATCTTGTGATTATCGAGTGATCAAAGAAACTATTTACTGTATGTCCACAGGAAACCTTCTCTAGGTTTTGTATTTAAAAAATATTGCGTCTTGGGTAGAGTTTGATTGTCCACAAGGCAATGTAGGCAAAAACCTAGGGCCTGATGGATGTCCAGGTACAACCTTTTTTCTCCTAGAGTAAACCAGAGGGATAGCGCAAATGGGCAAAATTTGGTATCTGCATGTCACTTCACCAGCGATGATGCATTGCACTTTCTGATGGGACAATGCTAATACAGACTTTGCAAATGGGGTGGTTTCTCTGTGTCTATTGCAATAAAATTAATGGACTGTCTCAGTGCAGCGCACATTGGAGCCCATTCACATCATCACCGCATGATATGAATGGGCCCTAAAGTGTGAAATTAAAGCTATAGTATCAAACATTTAGTGTGAATGGTGATGTATTTGTATTTTTTTTTTTTTTTTGGAATTTTGAAACGTTGTAAAGTTAAAGTATAACTAGATGCAAAACTTTTTTTGTTTTGTTTTGGATAGATTGGAGAGGGATTGGAACACCTGTCAGTTTTTTTTGCTGTCTGTGTCCCCGTTAAGGAGATTCACCGTCTCTATTTCTCCTGTTTACCATTATCATTGAAAGTGAAAGTAAAGTAAATCCCAAATTTTGGGTTGTCCCCAGAAAAGTAATAGAAGGGAAATCTTCCAATGGGAACACTAGTTCTATTGACCCTGGGGGTCCCCAGGAGATTCCAATAATTTGGCAATGGGACAGGAAGTGAAGTGAAATCTCCGAAATGGGACACAGATGGCGAAAAAAAATAAAATCTGACCAGGATTATAACCTTCTCTTGGCTCTATCCAAAATGAAAAAAGTTTTGCCAATAGTTCTACTTTAACCACCTTCATTTTTCATGCTACTATTTATTGTACATAAGTGCCGAAATTCTTCATTATATTTTGCAACGCTGAATATTCCAGGAAATGAAGAAATCCTGGACTGCAGCACTCTGAAGAAAGACATCTCTATTTCTAAATCTTTAAAATCCAACAGAAGCCATCTCACAGGAACAGTGTGTAGCAATAGCTAACGCGTTTCACATCGATAGATGCTTACTCATAGCTAAAAGAATATTCAAGCTTACTGCTTTCTACATTTTAGGGTATTGCCTTCTACGTAGCTGGTATAAAAAACTGTTGTTGTTGCTATTATTATTAACAATTTTATTATATATGCACTGTACAAAGTAATAGATATAACAAAGGTGGGTAGCAGAAATAATACAATACATATCATGTTCCAAAGCCGAGTACATACAGTTGCACAGCAAACAGTAGCAATATCAGCAAACAATAAAAAAGAGAAATGCCTGAGCCCGTATGTATTGTAGAGATACACCATATTGTCAAAAGTATTAGAACGGCTGCCTTTAAACGCATATGAACTTTAATGGCATCCCAGTCTTATGCCCTGTACACACGGTCGGATTTTCCGACGGAAAAAGTGCGATCGGATTATGTTGTCGGAAATTCTGTTCGTGTGTGGGCTCTATCTGACCTTTTCCTTCGGAATTTCCAACATAAGTTTGAGAGCAGGATATAAAATTTTCCGACAACAAAATCCGATCGTTTAAATTCCGATCGTGTATACACAAATCCAACTCACAAAGTGATACGCATGCTCAATAAATTAAGAGACGAAAGCTATTGGCTACTGCCCCATTTATAATCCTGACGTATGTGTTTTACGTCACCACGTTCAGAACGATCGGATTTTCCAACAACTTTGTGCGACCGTGTGTATGGATTTTGTTGTCGGAATGTCCGATCAATGTCCGATCGTGTGTACAGGGCATTAGTCTGTAGGGTTCAATATTGAGTTGGCCCACCCTCTTTAGCTATAACAGCTTCAACTCTTATGGGAAGGCTCTCCACAAGGTTTAGGAGTGTGTCTATGGGAAGGTTTGGCCATTCTTCCAAAAGCGCATTTGTAAGGTCAGGCACTGATGTTGGACGAGAAGGCCTGGCTCACAGTCTGGTCTCTAATTCATTCCAAAGGTGTTCTATCGGGTTGAGGTCAGGACTTTGTGCAGGTCAGTCATGTTCCATGTCTTACCTTGCTTTGTGCACTGGTCCAAATCATTTGGTGGAGGGGGATTATGGTGTGAGGTTGTTTTTCAGGGGTTGGGCTTGGCCCTTTAGTTCTGGTGAAGGGAACTCTTAAGGTGTCAACATACCAAGATATTTTGGACAATTTCAGGCTCCCAGCTTTGTGGGAACAGTTTGGGGATGGCCCCCTCCTGTTCCAACAGGACTGCACACCAGTGCACAAAGCAAGGTCCATAAAGATTGGAATAAGCGAGTTAGGGGGTGGAGGAACTTGACTGGCCGGCACAGAGTCCTGACAACAACCTGATAGAACACCTTTGGGATGAATTAGACACTGTGAGCCAGGCCTTCTTGTCCACATCAGCGCCTGACCTCACAAATGCGCTTCTGGAAGAATGGTCAAACATTCCAATAGATACACTCCTAAACCTTATGGACAGCCTTCCCAAAAGAGTTAAAGGTGTTATAGCTGCAAAGGGTGGGCCAACTCATTATTGAACCCTACAGACTAAAGCCTCTTGCACACAATCCCATTGTTGGCCAACCAAGCGTCTGATTTTTGCCCAAAGGGCGTGTGCCAGGAACTTGTCTTGCATACTAACGGTACACAATTGTCGGCCAACAAACACGAAAGTAGTGACGTACTAGACCTACTACGAGACTACAAAGAGGAAGTTCATTTCTGAAGCGCCACCCTTTGGGCTCCTTCTGCTAATTTCGTGTTAGTAGATGTTTGGTGAGTGTTGATTCACGCTTCTGTTTGTGCTTTTCAGTTTGTTCCTGAATGGCCGTTCGTCAACCAGCCATGTTGCGGAATCGGAGGAGAGAACATGCTATTATTGGGCTTGGAGTTAATGCTTTGACCCAAGTCCAGTCCAGGAACAGGAGGAGGAGTTCTTGGACCAAAAATTGGTTGCTTAATCGTGACCAATTATGTCATATGCCATTGCTGCGGGAGCTCCAGGAGAATAATCCAGATGATTTTCAGAATTATCTCCAGATGACGGACCCCTGCTTTCACCAACTCTTGGCATTGGTGACCCCCTATATTAAGAAACAGGACACATGCCTGAGGCTTGCCATCACTCCAGAGCAAATGCTCATAGTCACCTTGCGGTACTTGGCGATGGGGAGAAGTCTCTAGGACCTCAAGTTTAACACTGGGATCTCCCCCCAGGCTCTGGGACTCATTATTCCAGAGACCTGCTCAGCCATTATTCAAGTCCTGCAGAAGGACTATATTAGGGTAAGTTTTTTACCTTTAAGATCACATTCTATGTATTAATGTTTGCTAATGTATTGTATTAATTTGTTGATTACATAATTATCAATATTGTAATATGCTGTGAATGTCTTTTTTGTCCTCATGCATGCTGTAAGCTTTTCCTGCTCCCTTTTTGGCCTACATGCATATTGACAATAACTAACCTCCCCAGCATGCTATCCTGGGCCCATACACACCTAGCCTAGTAACTTAACAATGTTTTTTGTCAGCTACATTTTGTGACTTACCCTAAACAACCCCTAAACTGTGTACAAATGTTCTTGTTATCCTCAAATTCAGGCAGAGTGCAAGAGGCCATTTTTTGGTGCCTAAACTCATTTGGAACCCTCCATCCCCCCAAAAATGCTAAGTTAACTATCTGCTGACTTTGCAAAACCCATACACACTATCCCATCTTTTGTGTTCATATTTCTGTATAAATTCACCAAACCATGTAGTGCAAAGGTCTGAATGATTACCTACAAATTGTAACGTAGAAAGTTTTTGTCTCATATTATATTGATAGGCTATTTCAGAATGTGCTGCAATTTGGACAGTGTGTATCCAGATTTTTAGATTATGACACTTCTTACCTGTCCACTGGGCTGCCAATAGTGTAATTAAGGAGGATCTGGCCAAATTATCACAGATTATTTATGAAAACAGCTCTCATGAAGTGGAGAGGGTTACCTGTCCAAAACATCTACCCATTACCTCCCCCCCACTCTAAAATTTGTCTAATGGGCCACCAGAGGGGGTGATGAATCAGATAAGTTGACCTTACACTTTTGTCTTTAAATACTCATTTAAGTTTTTTCCTTATGTTGGCTAAGCATGTTTGTGTCAAATCTGCTTGCAATGGTATGTGCAGAAGTAATCATTTCTTTTTTCTTTTTTTAATCCACAGTTTCCTTCCAACCCAGAGCAATGGCAGGACGTTGCAGCCCAATTCCAGCATCAGTGGGATTTTCCCAACTGTGGTGGTGATATTGATGGCAAGCATGTCCGTATTGTCCCACCACCCAACTCTGGCTCATATTATTTTAATTACAAGGGCTTTTGCAGTATAGTCATGCTAGCTGTAGTGTCTGCCAACTATGAGTTTTGATTATTTTGTGGGTAGAGGGGCAGTGGCTTGTCAGAAAATTGTAGCTGATCGTGCTCAATATAATTTTGATATCATAAACTCATATTTCATTTCAACTACTGTTGTCTTCATTTCTTATCTGTCTAATATGTTCACAAATGGGCTTTATTTTTGCCACTTGTTCCAGTAGTGCAAATGTACCTTATTTTCTACATGAGGTGACAATATCTTCTTCAGCTAACTATTATGGTGTGCTGTGGGTCTGCTACACACACACACACAATGTTTTTGTTCTTAATGGATCTAATGCATAAAGTTCAAAATATTATGCGTTTTCAACGCTTCAAATTTTTGGGAGGACTGAAAATTGCAGCAGTTGGCCACATTTAAGAGCACATTGTCACTGTAGCTACAACAACTTAACAAATACACTGGTATTGAGCATTGAAATAATAAGCCACACATTGTTTAGTAAAAAACATTTTACTCAAAGCACATTCACATGTGCGTTTTTAGGTTTTAAAACAAACCAACATCTTGGTGTATAACATGTATGTTTACCATTATTTCTCCTTTTTTGTGGCTAAACAGGCATGTTCTAAAACATTAGATACACATCCTAAACTCTGGAACTTACAAAGTTCGATTTTGGTAAAGTGAAGGTTAAATGAGACATTAGTATTCCAAGACTGTGTGGATGTCGCCTTCCTCAGATGGGATAATATCACCCCTCTAAAATCCAAAATTTGAAGCCACATACACATAGGAGGCATAACAATTAAATTTCCCCTATGATCCCATGCCGCAAATGTGTGTAGTTACAAACATCTTTTTTTCTAAACCCACAAAACACACAGTGTGTTAACATGTGCTATCACCCATCACGGAGTATCAATGGACGGGCTTCGGGGGTGCAACCCCTGCCTCTGAACTTCTTTAGTTATGAGGAAGGGGTTGCACTCCCAAAACGCGTCCATTGATACCCAGTGATAGTAGATAGCACATGTTGACACACTGTGTGTTTTGGGGCTTTTTTGCAAACTAGATGTATGGAAATACACACATTTTAGGCATGGGATCACGAGGGAAAGAAGAATGTTAAGGCACAATTTGGGGACACCTTCAAATTTGAGGTTTTATATTTGTAAAAACACAGAAACATTACAATTCACATTAGTTAGGGCAGTGTTTCCCAACTCTCCTCCTCAAGATGCAAACCCAGGTCATGTTTTTAGAATGAGGAAAATACAGAAGACATGACCTGGTGGTGCACCTAGAGGAGTGGAGTGGAGAAATACTGAGTTGTGTCCCTAAACTTTCATATTTCAAAGTCAGCAAAACATGGTAAAGATGGTAAAGATTAAAAGGACAAACAGGAGCCAACAAGTGGAATAATAAACTTCTGAACAGGCAAGAGGAAATTAAAATTTGGCAAGCATGTCCACAATATCTCTGATTCTTCACTGTAAAGCAGTGGCAGCCTCCTTGATTTGCTCCAGATCCTTCAAACGATGCAACATATCTGCACTCATTCTGCCAATAGTGCATCGTAGAAGATTGTGACCTAGTAAGAAGAGTAAAAAGTATTAAGGGAACGATGGTCAAGTGGCTGAGTTATGTCACTCAAGTGTGAGTTATGGTCTTGGTTACTAGTCAAATTCAGGAAATACTTATCTACCCAGTCTATTATTGCTTGAAACCTGCTTGCCCTTCAGACACCTACACTACTAGGAATGTACACAGTGCAACTACTCTGTAATCTTGGTCCTGGTGCCTGTGTCTCCAAAACTCCGGTACCAAGCAACACTGCCAGCTCCTTCCACCTCTTCCTTCAGAATGCTAATGTTAAGGCACTACATACTTTGCTATTGCGTGGAGTGGGTGTTTTGTTTGGACATCTAAACACTCGACATGTACACACATTTGAAGCCAGATTCCAAGAATACTTACTTGCACAAACAAGAGGCTCCTGAATACTTTCTTCCTCTTCTGGGTGGGTTTGGCCCTCAGTGTGACTCACGTCAGGGGATTTGACGTCCCCAATGGCAAGGTCTGTGCTGGGTCCAGGAGTCAGATCCCATGGCTCCAAACAAACATCCTGGGTGAGCTCACCACACTCACTTTCCTCTAAAAATAAACAATACACCATTCATTAAGCCACCCCAAGTCCCATTGGTTTCTAGCATCCATTTTGCTACATTAGTTGACCAGCCTTGAACTTGGTCTGATGTCAATGTTTGCTCCTGACTAGTGGACTCTACCATGCTGCACCCTGGTTGTTTTTCTGTGAAAAATGCATAGAAAAAGGGAAAGTGATGTCATTTTACAGAGAGCAAATACTGGACAAGTGCCAACATTGGGGTAGGGGATATATGATGATCATCCTAGCAGGCATGACTCTGTGTGACTATGATCCCCAGGGCCTCTCCTCTACCCATGTCTACACTGGCAAGGCCGCATTAATGGGCACTGATGAGCCAGGCAGGAAGCAGAAAATGTTCTTTACCCCTTAAGTTCTGCCCTAAGCCCATGGCCTTTGGCCCACCTAGAAACACCCCTGCCGGTGGCTAAATGAGTGTGTTTGAAGTTGTCACTTACATCTTTGGGGGGAAGGTGGCCTTGTTGTCTCCCCTGTTGGGGCCCGAAGTGAGGGTAGCTTCTCTTCGTCCCTTGTGGTGGCTTGACTGGAGCCTCCTTTTTTGGTGCCTCCCTGTTGAAAGAAGAGAATAAAATTAGGGACAAAAATAAAAAAATGTCCAAAAACATGACCAAATAAGAATGTTCATATCTGCTTTAGTTACCTTCATCTTTTGAATACCAAGTCATACAAAGATTTTAGAAAACCTTAAAAATAATTCTCTAGAGCTACTTGGAGAAAAACATATACAGACAGCTAATTTACAAATATACATATTGGTTAGATACAAATATTGCTTACTTTTTTTTATGATCTGATGTATGTACTCCATCTGGTCTTGTTCACGGTGTTTGAGATCAGACCATCGTTTTCTGATTTGGTCCTTTGATCTTTCCACCGAAAATTTTAAACGGCGATGACCTTCTCCAAAATGAGGTCCTTTCGATTGTTGGGCTCTTGTAATTGCGCAGCTTGCAGTCGTAATCGTGCTTCTCTAGGATGCGCACCATCTCCACCATCTCACCCTTGCTCATGGGGGTTGCTTTGTGCCCCCTATGAGCTCCACCACCATGAGGCTGCCTGGAATCTGCCATGTTGTCCCTCCCGAATGTTCCGCCGTGTGTGTCGCGTGCAGAAGAGAGATAATCACGCCCCAGTGTCATGACGCACTGAGAGCAGAGTTTCATACATGCGCAGTGTATATAAAGCCAGAACGCACGGTCGGTGGAACGGCCTGTAGGAACGATCTTGTGGAGTGGAGGACGAATGATTGCCAACACAAGAAAGGAGCCATAAAACAAAGGTACAATTGGAAATTGGGGCATAGGTGGTTAGTGGCCTATGACATATATGTCCCCAGGCTGTGGTATTACCACAGCCTGCAGTTTTTGACTGACCAGACAGAACCCAGGCCATCGCTGTCTACACTCCCTTTGACATCTGCTGAGGCCACAGCTCCTGAGGTCCACCCAGGTCCTGCTGCAGAGGAAGAAGATGTGGAGGAGCCCAGCTTGACCCAGATATAGCATTGTTGAACATGTTTGAACATACATGGTTTGTATCCAAAAATACAATGATGATAACTAGACGTTATTCTTAAAATATTTTGGCCTTAACAAAGTGGTTTCCATATCAATAGACAGAAGTGACCAAAAATTATTTGAACAAGAATTTAAAATGCTGGGGTCAGAATCATAGACTTTTCTATTTGTCCACAATCAATTTGCAACAGTGAGGAGATCAAAATTGTGTGTGATTGATGAACAAACCCTAAAAAAGATTCTAATTATGTCCCAATTTTATCCACAGGAAAGTGTCAATCTGGAGGAGCCAGCGGTCAGCAGCCAGACAGAGTTCCAGATCCCTCCCCTACTCGCTCCTGCTAAAAGGGCCAGGAAGAGCAGGAATCTGCAGGAAGAGCAGGAATCAGGAAGAGCAGGAATCTGCAGGAAGAGCAGGAATCTGCAGGAAGAGCAGGAATCAGGAAGAGCAGGAATCAGGAAGGCCACTACTGCCATCCAGACAGATCCAGATGAGGCTGAGAGATTTGCTGTGGTGACGGGCAATAAATTAAGGGAGATGGAGCAGGTGTGAGGAACTCATCCTGCAGCTCCTCAACAAGGGGGTGAGGGGCCAAATCTCTTTTTTTTAAAACTTTATTTCTTTATTCACAAATTTTTAAAATATTTTTTATTTTTTTATTTTTATAGCATACAGTATCAAAAATAAGTATTTCCTCCCGGAGCCCCCCCCCACTACTGCCTTCCACCCCTTAACGACAAAAAAAAAGAAAAAAAAAAAAGGGGCGGTTATATAATACACATACCGTAGTATGAGTATTGCCTAGGTGGGGATTGGCAACTCGAAGAAGGCCTATCCGATATTCTGTTTGAGACTAACTACTCACCCTTCCACTACACCGACCCGACTCAACCAACCACACATTCCTCTCAAGCATTTGTCCTTCAGACTCTCATAGTCAGTTTGCTTTTGGGTCACTACCCAACACATTATTGTTTATCCACACCAATAATGTTTACATATCAATCCCCCTTACCTCCCACCAGGCTTTCCAAAAATGTTCATATTTCTTTAGTGCCCCTTGCTTTATACTGTATATATCGCTTTCGCTTTAAGGATTACCGCATTCATACTATTCAGCCATTCCTCACTGGACGGAGGCAACGCCGACTGCCATCTCCGGGCGATCAGATTCCTTGCTTGAAATAAACATCTCATAACTGCTACCTGCCGACCACCTGGTATTCCCCCTCCCTCCACCAATCCCAGTAGGCAATGTTTTGCCAAATCTCTGAAAACACACACCTGTGTGATTTTGTGGCCCCACATCCACCACCTCCACAGCCAACCTACACACCACAGCCACCCCACCAACCACAGCAGCATGGCGGTCAGTGGCAATACCAGCCACAAGACCCCCAACAAGCCCACTGGACTGGGGATTTTCACCCCTTCACCACTAGTTTTTTTTTATTATTTTGGTTGAATAATTATTTTATTTGTTATATTTTCTATATTTTTGTATGCATAGAGTGCACTTTTTGGTTAGGTTCTTTGTATTCTGATGGCAGATAGCATCTCCAATTTAATTTGTTTTATTTTTTTTCTGCACAATAAAAAAGTTGTGGAGAATATTACTTGGCTATGTGTTTTACGTCAAATGACAGTTTGGGAGTAGGCAGTTACATTTTAAAAAATACAATGTAAAATTAACAAGGGACACCAACATAGTTACATAGTTACATAGTTACATAGTAGGTGAGGTTGAAAAAAGACACAAGTCCATCAAGTCCAACCTATGTGTGTGATTATGTGTCAGTATTACATTACATATCCCTGTATATTGCGGTCATTCAGGTGATTATCTAATAGTTTCTTGAAGCTATCAATGCTCCCCGCTGAGACCACCGCCTGTGGAAGGGAATTCCACATCCTTGCCGCTCTTACAGTAAAGAACCCTCTACGTAGTTTAAGGTTAAACCTCTTTTCTTCTAATTGTAATGAGTGGCCACGAGTCTTATTAAACTCTCTTCTGCGAAAAAGTTTTATCCCTATTGTGGGGTCACCAGTACAGTATTTGTAAATTGAAATCATATCCCCTCTCAAGCGTCTCTTCTCCAGAGAGAATAAGTTCAGTGCCTTTCCTCATAACTAAGATCCTCCAGACCCTTTATTAGCTTTGTTGCCCTTCTTTGTACTCGCTCCATTTCCAGTACGTCCCTCCTGAGGACTGGTGCCCAGAACTGGACAGCATACTCCAGGTGCGGGCGGACCAGAGTCTTGTAGAGCAGGAGAATTATCGTTTTATCTCTGCAGTTGATCCCCCTTTTAATGCATGCCAATATTCTGTTTGCTTTATTAGCAGCAGCTTGGCATTGCATGCCATTGCTGAGCCTATCATCCACTAGGACCCCCAGGTCCTTTTCCATCCTAGATTCCCCCAGAGGTTCTCCTCCCAGTGTATAGATTGCATTCATATTTTTGCCACCCAAATGCATTATTTTACATTTTTCTACATTGAACCTCATTTGCCATGTAGTCGCCCACCCCATTAATTTGTTCAGGTCTTTTTGCAAGATTTCCACATCCTGCGGAGAAGTTATTGCCCTGCTTAGCTTAGTATCGTCTGCAAATACAGAGATTGAACTGTTTATCCCATCCTCCAGGTCGTTTATAAACAAATTAAATAGGATTGGTCCCAGCACAGAACCCTGGGGAACCCCACTACCCACCCCTGACCATTCTGAGTACTCCCCATTTATCACCACCCTCTGAACACGCCCTTGTAGCCAGTTTTCAATCCATGTACTCACCCTATGGTCCATGCCAACGCACCTTATTTTGTACAGTAAACGTTTATGGGGAACTGTGTCAAATGCTTTTGCAAAATCCAGATACACCACGTCTACGGGCCTTCCTTTATCTAGATGGCAACTCACCTCCTCATAGAAGGTTAATAGATTGGTTTGGCAAGAACGATTCTTCATGAATCCATGCTGATTACTGCTAATGATATCATTCTTATTACTAAAATCTTGTATATAGTCCCTAATCATCCCCTCCAAGAGTTTACATACTATTGATGTTAGGCTAACTGGTCTGTAATTCCCAGGGATGTTTTTTGGGCCCTTTTTAAATATTGGTGCTACATTGGCTTTTCTCCAATCAGCTGGTACCATTCCAGTCAATAGACTGTCTGTAAAAATTAGGAACAACGGTCTGGCAATCACCTGACTGAGTTCCCTAAGTACCCTCGGATGCAAGCCATCTGGTCCCGGTGATTTATTAATGTTAAGTTTCTCAAGTCTAATTTTAATTCCGTCCTCTGTTAACCATGTAGGTGCTTCCTGTGTTGTGTCATGAGGATAAACACTGCAGTTTTGGTTACTGAAGCCCCCCGATTCACTCGTGAAGACTGAGGAGAAGAATAAATTCAATACCTTTGCCATCTCCCCATCCTTTGTAACCAGATGTCCTTCCTCATTCTTTATGGGGCCAATATGGTCTGTCCTCCCTTTTTTACTGTTTACATACTTTTAAGAATTTTTTGGGATTTTTTTTGCTCTCCTCCGCTATGTGTCTTTCATGTTCTATCTTAGCCAACCTAATTGCACCCTTACATTTCTTATTGCATTCTTTATAAATTCTGAATGCTGTGGATGATCCCTCAACCTTGTATTTTTTGAAGGCCTTCTCCTTTGCTTTTATATGCATTTTTACATTGGAGTTAAGCCATCCAGGATGTTTGTTCGCTCTTTTAAATTTATTACCCAATGGGATACATTGGCTAATGCCCTTATTTAATATGCTCTTAAAGCAAACCCATCTCTCCTCCGTATTCTTTGTTCCTAATATTTTATCCCAATTTATGCCTTTTAGCAAGGTTTGTAGTTTAGGGAAGTTGGCTCTTTTGAAATTCAGTGTCTTTGTGTTCCCTTCATGTCTCCTATTTGTGTGATTTATACTGAAACTAATTGACCTGTGATCGCTGTTACCTAAATTGCCCCGTATTTCCACATCTGTTATCAGGTCTGTATTGTTGGTAATCAGTAGATCTAGTAATGTTTTATTTCTAGTTGGTGCGTCTACCATCTGACCCATAAAATTGTCCTGCAAGACACTAAGGAACTGGCGAGCCTTAAATGAATGCGCGGTTCCCTCCGCCCAGTCTATGTCTGGATAATTAAAATCCCCCATTATGATAACACTTCCCATCCTTGCTGCTAATCCAATTTGTGATAGGAGATCCGTCTCCACTTCCTCCCTCAGGTTAGGGGGCCTATAGCATACTCCCAGTATTATTTTCCCCTTAGCTTCATCCCTTTGGAGCTCTACCCATAAAGATTCCACCTCCTCCCTAGCCCCCTCAGTGATGTCATCTCTCACATTCACTTGTACATTATTCTTGATATATAGTTGTATCCTTGATCTTAAAAACTACGGGATAATGGTGTTGTGGTAACCTCTCCAAATAATAAAACAACAAGCATAATAATATTATTCTTGATATCACTAGAAAAAAAAAAAAAGCCTTTTAAAAACGTTTGCCATAACTACATCAGTAACACCAGCAAAGCAGCTTCATTATTATCCCATTAACCACTTGCCAACCAGCCGCCGCAGTCGTACCGCAGCAGAATGGCACGGCTGGGCGAAACGACGTTATGTAAAGTTGCTTCGCCCTGTGGCCACTAGGGGCACGCCCGCTGCTCGCCCCCGAAGCCGATGCGAGTGCCTGGTGGTCGTGATCACCGCCATGCTCCCGCAATCGCTGGTGACACAACGAGAACCGGGATCTGTGTTTGTAAACACACAGTTTCTGGTTCTCTGAGGGGAGAAGAGACTGATCGTCTGTTCATACAGTCTCAATATGAACAGCGATCTGTCATCTCCCCTAGACAGTCCCCTCCCCCCTTTATTTAGAACACAGAGAGGTAACACAATTAACCCCTTGATCGCGCCCTAGTGTTAACCCCTTCCCTGCCAGTGACATTTTTACAGTAATCAGTGCAATTTTTATAGCACTGATCACTGTATAAATGCGTCAAAAGTGTCTGATGTGTCTGCCATAATGTCCCAGTCCCTACAAAAATCGCAGATCGCCGCTATTACTAGTAAAAAAAAAAAAATTAAGAATAAAAATGCCACAAAACTATCCCCTATTTTGTAGACGCTATAACTTTTGCGCAAACCATTCAATACGCTTATTACGATTTTTTTACCAAAAATATTTAAAATACATATTGGCCTAACAAAATTGAGGAAGAAAATTGTTTTTTTTATATATTTTTGGGGGATATTGATTATAGCAAAAAGTAAAAAGTATTGAGGTGATTAAATACCACCAAAAGAAAGCTCTATTTGTGGGAAAAAAAGACGTCAATTTTGTTTGGGTGCAACGTCGCACGACCGCACAATTGTCAGATAAAGCGATGCAGCACCGAATCGAAAAAAGTGCTCTGGTCAGGAAGGGGGTAAAATATTCTGGGGCTGAAGCGGTTAAAGAAGAAGAGAATGTGTGCTGCATTTTGACATTTCATAATTTGCCGCGTCATTAATATTAATTCTCCATTACGAACGCTAGTTTACAAGACTGACCGTTTCCGGCTCATCCTTGCTTCCGATCATGCGTGTTTGTACTTTTGACTTTTGTTTCACGGACTTGTGTACAGACGATACAAAAATCAGACAACAGACCGTTATCCGCTGAAAATCTACTAGCCTTCCAACCAAAATTTGTTGGCTAAAAGTTGGACAACAATTGTCCGAAGGAGCGTACTAACGGTCAGACTTTAGGACAACAGTCTGTCAACAGACAATCCCCTGCCAACAATTGGATCATGTGTACGAGGCTTAAGACTAACAATTCTTTACAAGCTTTTCAACAATTACTGATTTATTCCTCATTGAATGAAGTTCTCACCACATCACTTAATTTGTTGGAACAGAATACCATAATTGTCAAAAGACAGAAGTACCTTAGAGACTTACAGGATTATCAAACAGGTACTGTTTATGTTCGCAATAAGAACGATAGACAGCACTCCATCCTTAAAAAACAAAGGAGTTATCGGCGGAGAGGCAGAGACACGTGAGTTTCAGTTCACCTGAAGTGTCAGATTCACAATCAAAATTATCAGTCTGTAGGAGTGATAGAGGGATATCTGATTCTAGAAGTTCGGTGTCATCAATCTTTTCAAAGGAATCTTCAAAAAAACAATACAGTATGGTGACAAACAAGCAGAAAAAGAAGGAGCAAGAAAAAAAAGGAGGGGGAGACACAGCATTAAGAAGGACTACCCACTCCAGGCAAACAAGAAGCCAACATAATTGACACAGGAGATCCAGGACATAGACACTTTCCAAAATGTGGTAAATCTCTCAAAAGCCTCTCTTACATCTGCAGAAACTTCCCTGCTCTCTAACGATCTTTCTTTTGCTCCGCAATCTCATTTTAATATTTTTAGTACCTTACTAGATGTCAACAGATTTATACGCAATATTATTTTGAGGAAACATTTTCTTTCTCCTGTTGACTCAACTCAAAGCATCCAGGAAGGTGTCTCACAGGAGACAACTTTTCTACTCTTAATTTTCAGGATCAAACTGTTAGATCCACCCTGGAAAAGCTTCAGTCTGAGTCCACAGGAAGTATGTATGGTATTGATAAGGATTGTGTATTTAAGGGAGATGGGTATTTTTACCCAGTCAACTCCAGAAATGCAGCAATAGACACTTTTCAAGCCTTGGTAGAGCAGGATTTAGTCAAACTTGGAATGGCGACCCAGCCTATCTGATACAAGGACAATCTCACTAAATCAGAAAGAGATGCTATTGTCAGTCTCAAATCACGCTTTGACCTAGTGATGAAAGAAGCCGACAAAGGAGTTTCGGTCGTCATTTTAAACGCAAGTGATTATAAGGAAGAGGCTTTGCGTCAGTTGCAGAATACCTCAAATTTTGGATAGGGATCCCACTCCTGTCAGACAGCAAATGATTAATCTTCTGGACACAGGTGTGGAGATGGGGGTTTTTGACAGAAAAGTAGCAGAGCATCTTATGGTCAATTCACCTATAGTCCCTATTTCCCATCACATGCGCAAACTGCACAAGAATATAATTCCAGTACAAGGTAGATCGATAGTGGCAGGTCTCGGTTCCCTTTTCGAGCGATTGGGTCATTGGTTAGACCAGCATCTTCAACCATTGGTTGTAAGATTACCTGGGTATATCAAAGACACTACATCAGTACTGACATGTTTATAGGAAGTGGTGTGGAAGGAGGAAATACCAGTGGCTCACCATGGATGTAGAGTCACTATATTCCTGTAATCCACACGACCTTATAATCAAAGCCCTTGAACATCATCTTACATGTTTACAGTACTTACGACACTAGTGTGAGGGAGTTCATAATTATGGCAGTTGAATTTCATTTCAGCCGAAATTATTTAATTTTCGACCGAGTTTTCTATCTGCAATGTAAGGGGGCCTCGATGGGGGCCCGTTTTTCACCATCCCTGGTGCACCTGTATATGGGCTGGTGGGTGGAGAGTTTTCTCTTCTCCCGACACAACCCATGTGCAGGTTCTATAGTTAGTTACGATCGCTACATAGACGACCTGCTAATTGTATGGGATAGTTCACTTATGGACTGTGTTATCTTTGTACCCTTGGTGAACAAAAAAAACCATCACAATATGGAATTTCGTTTTGCTAGTCATAAGGATGCCATCATTTTTTTTAGATCTTATTTTACCAGGCTGTGCAGCTCAGGGCTTGGTTACAACTTGCACCTATCATAAGGCATGTGCAGGCAATGCCTTACTTCTGGCTACTAGTTGACATCCTGCACACACCAAACGATCCATTCCAATGGGGGAGTTCATCAGGGCCAGGCGTAACTGCTCTACTCAGGTAGGGTTTTTTTTTTTAATCAACAAAGTAAAAGTTTATTGAGTTAAACACAAGGCAGTACAAGGTACATAGGAATAAGCATACAATCCGTAATAAACAGGGAATGTAATCAGCAAATCATAGGATGATCTGCAATAACTTTGTAGCCATTGTATTAACTAGAAATACATTGAGCATTGTCATACCTTATGTTTCATATATTGTCAAATAGAAGTAAACTGTTAAACCAGAAAGATATCAGAAAGGAGGAGAAACAAAAGGGGAGGAAAAATAAAATAGAGTAACATAAATAAAGAGATAAGATAAAATAAAATATAAACAACCGGAAGTTAGCATTAGTGAGTTTGTGCCAAGAGTGGTCCCATGCCAGCATGTCCTCATCAGATGTCCCTTAAAGTTAACCCTGGCATTCAGCTTGTGAATTGTCCCACAAGGACTCACAGCAGGACTGAATGTGTGTGGTCGGCTAGCCCAGCAGTAATCTATCCAGGGCCAGCTGCGGAGGTGCTACCTCTGGGCCGCTCAGCCAATTCTGCCAAATGTTCGTGAACTTTTGTGGTGATTTCCTTTAATAATAGGTATTTTTTTCCCTCACTAAAATATTATTAACTGCCTGGATCCACTGTGCATTCGTTGGGGATTGTGCTGAGAGCCAGAGTCGAGCAATCAGCTTTCTGGCCAGGTACAAAAGTCTCGTAAGGGCAACATACACCGAAGGGTGGTACTGTTCCTCATTGAGGCTACCCAATAGACATGTCAGTGGGTCCATGGTCAGTTGAACTTGATATATTGTATTAATAGTGGTAAAAAGTCAATTCCAATATCGCACAAGCTTGGGACATTTCCAGAGCATGTGAATTGTGGGACAGTAATGTGGAACTCCAGGAAACCCCATCTCCATATGGGACATAGCCTTGTAACTCGACTCTGGATCTATCAGTAGACCCCTAGCAGAGTCCTCAGTTGTAGGCAAGTCCCAACCCCCAAAGTGTTGTAATTGGGCTGCAAAGTAATATGTTTGCGGGTGCGGGACAGCCATTCCCCCTGGTCTTTTGGGACCTGCAACGTGGCAAGCTTAATACGTGCCACTCCACCCCTCCATATAAGAGTCCAGAACTGTGATTCCCCACGTTGGAACCAATAGTGCGGTATCCATATTTGTGCGTTATGTAAAACGTATAATAATTGCAAGGCCCAGCTCATCTTGTTGAAATTCATGCTCCGGTTACTGTCAGCTGCAATTTACACCAGCTGGTATACTTTTGTTGAAATTTTGTAGAAATGGTTTCAGGTAAAAGGTACGTGGGTCTCCGGTTACTACTATACCCAGGTATTTAAATGAGGTAACTACTTGAATCTGGGCCATGTTTTCTGGTAGAGCTGTCGGCAAAGGGAGGAGGACTGATTTGTGCCAGTTAATGGCAAAACCTGAGAGCTGCCAAAATTGATCAATTAATTGCATCGTTGCCCGCAGAGAACCCTTCGTGTCACCAAGGTATAACAGAGTGTCATCCACGTACAGCGACATTTTATCTTTTCCCTGACTTCTCCGGAATCCCACTATATTCAGGGAGGCCCTCACCATGGCTGCCAGAGGTTCCAATGCAAGGGCGAACAATACAGGTGACAAAGGGCACCCCTGCTGTGTACCCCGAAACAAAGGGAAAGGTTTTGAGCGAGAAAATGACACCATTACCCAGGTTGTCCACAGGGACCTGAATGTTCAGGAAGAGCCTACAGATATTTAGCGCAGTGGATTGGGCAGGGATGAAGCCAGACTGGTCTCTATGCACCAAGTCTGCAATAATGCCAGCTAATCTAGTGGCCAGCACCCTCGCCAATAGCTTAACATCTGTATTGAGCAAGAAAATGGGTCTATAGGAGTCTGGTTGTAATGGATCCTTTCCTGCTTTGGGGATAACTACTATTATAGCCTTGTTCATGGATGGAGGAAGTCCACCATCCAGAAGGGCATCATTCAAGGTTTGTAACAATGTGGGCAACAGAGCGTCCCCAACTGTTTTAATAAGGAATGCAACATTATAGCCTCACGGCTTCATACACAAGAGTACAACAAATTGAATATAGATAGAGCAGCCCGTCTCGCCAAGAGCCTTAGTAATAGTAATAGTAAGAGTAACTACAGGAAAACAAGTTTAGTCACTTTTGTAACTGCCTTCTCCTTGAAATTTAATAAAATTAAAAACATTATAGATAAATATTTACCAATACTTTCCACGGATGATTATTTGCCACCAGTACTTAGGTCGGGCTGTAGGTTTTCAAGGTGCCGTGCTAAAACGCTAGGAGGCCTTTTGTCCCCAAGTTTGTTTGAGTCGCAGCAATATAAAAAAAGCTTGGTTGAACACTGTGGGCTCTTACAATTGTGGGAATAATACATGCCGTGTCTGTAGAAGACACTCTAGACAACACAAGACCATAGTTTCATGTGCCACGATTCCTGAATATATCAACTGTGGCACTAGCAATGTTGTATATGTTGTGGAATGCGATAAATCTAACAAACAACATGTGGGTTGCACCGTGAGACCACTGAGAACTCAAATCTCAGTGGTCTCACGGTGCAACCTGCACCAGCCCACACAGGCCACGCCCACCTGCACAGCACAGATGCACTGTGCAGGTGGGCGTGGCCTGTGTGGGCTGGTGCAGGTGGGGGTTGGGATGCATAATTACACGCACACATATAGAGAGGAGCTCTCACATGTGAGCAGCCATTACCCGTCTAGGCTCTGAAGAAGGGGGTTTTCCCCTGAAACACGTCAGCCATTACCTCATCCACCTGATGTCCGGTCCAGGTTTTTTGACGTTTGATTCTGCTCACCTGCAGCTACTGTCTAAGTCTAATATTTCATGCTCGTTTGTGAGTATTCATTTGCTGTTTTAACTTTTTAATAAATGTTACCAGTGGTAATGCACTAGGTCGGTGCGCCCTCCTTTCTTTTCTTTTTTTGTAGTCTATGAATACCCATTATTCTGAGGAGAGCTGCAAGACGGCAATTACCACTGAGGCATTCGGTCATACCACATATTGGGGAACTCAATACCCGAGCGCAGGAGATTATTCTGGTATCGTACAGTACTGACAAAGGCTTATCTAATGTGTTCAAGCACTTTAAGTATGAACATAACGGCAATATGGCATCCTTTTCGTACTCAGGCTTGGAAAGAGGTAATTTATCCACATGTGGGGGGGGCATCCACCGTGCACTTCTTTCACATGAAGTCTGGTGGATTTTCCACCTACAGACAAGGGTACCTGCGGGAATGAACCACTGCTATGATGTGGACCTTTTTAGGAAATAAGTTCAAAAAAGTCTTGGAGTTATGGGCATTGTACTATGCCCATCGCTTGTGATACACTTTGAATGTGTACTATCTTTTATGTATAGTCTTTATATTTCACATCTTATACATTTTTATGTTTCAATCATTTTTATTCAAGTTTTTCACAAAACAGAATAAAGACTTTGGCATTGACTCCGAACAGTACATAGCTTCCATATTCTGAAGAACATACTGTATAAAAATGTAAAGTCGAACAGTGTAACTGCTTAGCACACTAGGAGGAACATGCCTCGTGGAGATAGGCCATGCTCCCAAGGACAACCCGCTTCCTATATGCTAGAGACAACATCTTTTTTTTAAAATTTATATATTTTTTCATTAACCACCTCAATACTGGGCACTTTCACCCCCTTCCTTCCCAGACCAATTTTCAGCTTTCAGTGCTCTCTCACTTTGAATGACAATTACTCAGTCACGCTACACTGTACCCAAATGAAATTTTTTTATTTTGTTCACACAAATAGAGCTTTCTTTTGGTGGTATTTATTCACCACTTAATTTTTTATTTTTTGTGATATAAGCGAAAAAAGAGCGAATATTTTGAAAAAACCCCAAAATTTTCTACTTTCTCTTTTAAAAGAAACCAAAAAAATGTAATTTTGTCGAAAATTTAGGCAAAAATGTATTCTACCACATGTCTTTGGTAAAAAAAATCCTGATAATTGTATGATCATTGGTTTGTGTGAAAGTTATAGAGTCTACAAGCCATGCTACGCATTATTGAAAATGTATCAATCCTAATGCACTGATGGCCTAATGCACTGATCTCATTTCTTGAGGCCCTAAAATGTCAGGACAGTACAATAACCCCCCAAATGACCCCTTTTTGGAAAAAAGACAGTCTGAGGTATTTAGTAAGAGGCATAGTGAATTTTTTGAAGTTGAAATTTTTTCCCCACAATGCTTTGGAAAATTAAGAAATATAGATTTTTTTTTTTCTTCGCTAAATTGTCATATTTACAAGTTATTTCTCACACACGGTGCAGGCATAATTGCAATTACACCCCAAAATACATTCTGTTATTCGTCCTAAGTATGGTGATACCCCATGTGTGAGACTTTTACACAGCCTGGCCACATACAGAGGCCCAACATCCATATAGCACCATCAGGCGTTCTAAAGGCATAAATTACACATTTCATTTCCTGAGTACCTATCACATTTTTAAAGGCCCTGGAGCACCAGGACAATGGAATTACCCACAAAATGACCCCATTTTGGAAAGAAAACAACCCAATGTATATTCTATGAGGCATAATGAGTCTTTTGAACATGTCATTTCTTTCCACAGGTTTTTGAAAAATGTGGAAAGAAAATGAAAACCTATTATTTTCTCACAAAGTTGTCAATTTAGAATATCTTTCTAACACATAGCATGCACATAGCCAAAATGACACCCCAAAATACATTCTGCTACTCGTCCTGAGTATGGCGATACCCCATGTGTGAGACTTTTCCACTACCTGGCCACATACAGAGACCCAACATGCAAGTAGCACCTCCAGGCTTCTAACACATAGCATGTACACACCAAGAATTACACCCCAAAATACATTCTGCTGAGCAAAAGGTAAAAAAAATTGCTCACCTGTGGTTTTAGCAGGCAGGAATACCGTTCCAGAGCAGCCAAAGCATTTGTCCAAACAGCCAAAGGAAATGTCCAGGAATTGTCCAGGCAGCAGACAGATATGGAAAAGTATGAACATGGTTCAGTACAGTCCAAGGTTTAGCAGGCAGTTCAGGTAACAGGCATAGGCATGGCCAGTCCAGGTGGCAGGCAAAGGCATGGCAAGGTCATGTGGCAGGCAAAGGCATGGCAAGGTCATGTGGCAGGCAAAGGCATGGCCAGTTCAGGTGGCAGGCAGAGGCATGACCAGTTCAGGTGGCAGCAGGCAGCACTTTGTAGATTGGGCCTTGGTCAGGTAAGACCTCTGGACAGGGGTAGAGGCTTCTTCCCACCCAAATCTCTACGAAGCCTCCGAGTCTCCAGACGCTAATCCGAGAAAACTAAAAACCCGGAGAAAAATGTTTTCTCCACTCGGAAAACCTTTTCTGGAGCCCCTCACATATGTGGGACCCCTGTGCTGTACAGTGGCAGGGCAAATGATCAGTTCAGGAGGCAGGCAAAAAGCATGGTTATTTAACAGTCCAGGTCAATTCACGTTGAAGGCAGAAAGATGTTTGGCAGAGGCATAGTCGTTAACAGTCTGGGTCATTCACAGAAATGGCAGATAGTGGAAAAAAATCATCTTCACTGTACTAAAAGTGTAGTGAAGTATGATAGCTCCGATAGCACGTTCCAATACAGAGGCCTGGTTGGGAGGGACATTGGGGACAGTAGCATCGGGTGTCACGGCGAATTCCTCTACTTGCACACACACGACATTTTTTGGGGGGTTTGCGACCTGTTTGGGTAAGAGGGAGGATTTCAGGAAAGTGCCTTTCATGGAGTCTGGCTAATGAATCGGAGCGAATTAGTTGAGGGGCTTGGCCTTGGGGACAGAGAAGGGCTGTGACAACGTCTTCTTGGAATTTTAGATAGGTTAGGGAACTTTGGGTGCACTTAGAAAAAATTATAAATTAAATAGGGCAAGTTGCATCAAATAAATGGCAACTTTCTTGTACCAAAATAGTGATCTCCTGGTGGCCAAGTAGGGCTGCATCATCTAGTCGTTCATATCCACCCCCCCCCCCCCATGTATAGGTTGTACTCATGCACACATTTTGGCTTCTGTATGGGGCCTCCTCTTCTCTGAAGTTCCACCAAGGTGTCATTATGTATTGTTGAAAGGATGTAGACATCTCTTTTTTTTATCTCTCCACTTCACCGCTAGTACTTCTTCAGTCCGCATACTGGCCATTTCACCCTGCTTCAATTTCTTGGCGACCAATCTTTGTGGGAAGCCTTTGCGGTTGGTCCGTGCTGTCCCACAGGCCACAGTGTTCTTTAGGTACAAATGGCGGAAAAGTGGGAGACTAGTGTAGAAATTGTCTACATATAGGTGGTAACCTTTCCCAAGTAATGGTTGGATCAGCTGCCAGACAATTTTGCCACTTGTTCCCATGTAGGTAGGGCATCCAGGGGGGGTTTAGCTGTCTGTCTTTTCCCTCATAAATTATAAAGTCATATGTGTAACCCGTGGCCCTGTCACACGCCTTATAAAATTTTACCCCACGTCTGGCTCTTTTACTGGGGAGGTATTGTTTTATTCCGAGTCTTCCGGTGAAGTGGTGTACTAAGGATTCATCCACACATATATTTCTATCAGGGGTAAACATCTCCTTGAAGCTGGCGCAAAAAAAATTGATTAGGGGCCGAATTTTGAATAATTTATCGTAACTGGGATGATTTCGAGGGAGGCCTTGGGCATTGTTATTGAAGTGTAAAAATCTCATGATCATCTCATAACGGGTTCTGGGCATCAATGACGAAAAGACCGGCATGTGGTGGATAGGTTGGGTAGACCAGTAGGAATGGAGTTCATTTTTTTTTTGTCAGCCCCATGTTGAGGGTTAGGCCAAGGAAAATTTTAAATTCTTCCACGGTGAGGGGTTTCCAAACAAAAGGATGGGGCATATGAGAAACTTGGATTGTTGGCTATATGTTGGCTGGTGTATAGATTACATTGCTCCACAATGTAGGTTAGGAGATCATTGGTAAAAAATAAATGAAAATAATAAAGTGGGGTTACATTTTCCGTCTGCATCTGAGGGCCTGGCTGGGCTGTAAAAAGGGATATTACAGGTTCTACTGACGTATCGGGCAGCCATGTTGGATACAGTAGAACATCTGGGAGGCTAGTATGGGTACTGCCTCGTTGATGGGATCCGTTGCTAGCATCTGGCCTATCTTCTAGGAAGGTTGCAGAACTGCTGGTGGATGCCTGCCTATCCCGGAGTGCTGCGCTGCTGGTGGAAGCCTGCTGGTGGATGCCCTGGAGTGCTGCACTACTGGTGGATGCCTGCATATCATCCTGGAGTGCTGCGCTGCTGGTGGATGCCTGCTGGTGGATGCCCTGGAGTGCTGCTCTGCTGGTGAATGTCTCCTCCTGCTCATTTCTCCTGATTCTCCTTGTTAGGTTTCTATCTTCCTCTGTTTCCAACTCGGAACCACTGCTTTCCACTGGCTCATAGTCGCTATCCGAGTCTGACGGAGAGAATTCCCCGCTACTCTCGTCTGACATTATCTGGAGTATTTGGAGAGCATCCTCTGCGCTGTAAGATCTTTTAATCATGTTGGCAGGCAGATGTGCCAGATGGCGGGCGGCAGATGTGTCAGATGGCAGGCGGCAGATGTGTCAGATGGCGGGCGGCAGATGTGCCAGATGGTGGGCGGCTGTGCCAGATGGGGGGTGGCTAGATGTGCCTGATGTTGGCGGGCAGATGTGCCTGATGTTGGCGGGCAGATGAGCCTGATCGTGGGCAGATGGCGGGTGGCAGATGTGCCAGATGGCGGGTGGCAGATGTGCCAGATGGCGGGCGGCAGATGTGCCAGATGTTGGCAGGTGGCAGATGTGCCAGATGTTGGCGGGCGGCAAATGTGCCTGATGGCAGGCGGCAGATGTGCCTGATGGCGGGCGGCAGATGTGCCTGATGGCGGGTGGCAGATATGCCTGATGGTGGGCGGCAGATTTGCCTGATGTTGGCGGGCAGATGTGCCTGATGATTGCCGGGCAGATGTGCCTGATGATGGTGGGCGGCTGATGTGTCAGCTGTTGACGGGCTGATGTGTCAGCTGTTGACGGGCTGATGTGCCAGCTGATGGCGGGCTGATGTGCCAGCTGTTGACGGGCTGATGTGCCAGCTGATGACGGGCTGATGTGTCAGCTGATGATGGGCTGATGTGTCAGCTGTTGATGGGCTGATGTGCCAGCTGTTGACGGGCTGGTGTGCCTGATCGTGGGCAGATGGCGGATGGCAGATGTGACAGATGGCCGGCGGCAGATGTGCCAGATGGCGGGCGGCAGATGTGCCAGATGGCGGGCGGCAGATGTGCCTGATGGCAGGCGGCAGATGTGGCAGATGTTGGCGGGCGGCAGATGTGTCAGATGGCAGGCGGCAGATATGCCTGATGGCAGGCGGCAGATGTGCCTGATGGTGGGCGGCAGATGTGCCTGATGATTGGCGGGCAGATGTTCCTGATGATTGGCGGGCAGATGTGCCTGATGACTGGCGGGCAGATGTGCCTGATGACTGGCGGGCAGATGTGCCTGATGATGACGGGCTGATGTGCCGCTGTTGGCGGACAGATGTGCCCGCTGTTGGCGGACAGATGTGCCCGTTGTTGACGGGCAGATGTTCACTGACAGGTGTTTTCACTGTTTTGGGGACACTGTGTTTTGGGGACACTAGCTGGGTGATCAGTGGGTAAACAGCTATAAAACTCACTGATCTCCCAGCTGCAGCACAGATCTCTCTTCCTCTCCTCACTGACAGGCTCTGTATGAGGAGAGGAAGAGATGAGAGCAGTTACAACGCTCTCTATTTACATTACATGACGACTGTGATTGGACACAGTTGTCATGTGATCAGGAGGGCCAATCACAGGGCCCTCCTGTGTTGTACTGCTCCGCTGTCTCTGGGGGGGCACAGGCAGATCGGGATCGCGCCGCTGCGCGGGCACGTGACGGCACGATCTCCTGTCAACTGCCACCCCTCCCCCATGTTTACTATACGATGGCTGTGATTACACACAGCCATCGTGCGGATCAGGAGGGCAAATCACATTGCCCTCCTGCCGCTCCGAGATGCGGCGTGTCCGAGCGACATGCGCGCATCGGTATTGCGTGGCTGCACGGAAGCGCGCCCAACCGATCCCGCTCCTTCTGAAGGACATTCGGGAACGTCCAATCAGAAGGAGGGAGTTCCCACCCGGCCGTTTATGTGCAGTGGCCGGTGGGAAGTGGTTAAAGATTCTCTTATAGAGCTTTTAATATATGTATTTTCTCACGTCAAGATAGTCATTGTATGTTTTGTATCTAATGTGTGTATTATAGCTAGACTCTTTGCTTCTCACTTGTCATCTTCACATCTGTTGACAATTTGTAACCAATCACCTGATTTCAATTGAACACATTGTTGATAGGAGAGGAGCAGTAGTCATGTGATAGTCTCTTATGTATAAATGCTCATGCTTTTCAACATATATGTGTGCTGTGAACAAGGCTTATCGCCGAAACTAGTCTGCTGCTGACTGTACTCATTGTGAAGGCTTTACAATAAATACGCTTGATGTTATGGAGTTGCCGGCTGCTTCGTTTTCTTGCGGGCCAACTCAATATTGAACCCTACGGATTAAGACCGGGATGCCATTATAATTCATGTACGTGTAAAGGCAGGCATCCCAATACTTTTGTCAATATAGTGTATACAGTGCCTCACAACCTGGAATTAACATGGATTGTCTGAGGATTTGCATCATTTAATTTACAGAAGATGCCCACAACTTTGAAGATGTTTTTTTTTTATTGTCAAGCAAACAACAAATAGGACAAAATAACAGAAAAAGTCAATGTGCATAACTATTCACCCCCCTAAAGTCAATACTTTGTAGTCGCTTTGGATAAGTCTCTATGAGCTTGCCACATCTTACCACTGGGATTTTGGCCCATTCCTCCTTGCAAAACTGCTCCAGCTCCTTCAAGTTGGATGGTTTGCGCTTGTGAACAGCAATCTTTAAGTCTGACCACAGATTTTCTATTGGATTGCGGTCTGGGCTTTGACTAGGCCATTCCAACACATTTACATGTTTCCCCATAACCACTCAAGTGTTGCTTTAGCAGTGTGTTTGGGGTCATTGTCCTGCTGGAAGGTGAACCTCCATTCTAGCCTTGAATTACACACAGAGTGGTACAGGTTTTGCTCAAGAATATCCCTGTATTTAGCACCATCCATCTTTCCCTCAACTCTGACCAGTTTCCCAGTCCCGAATGCTGAAAAGCATCCCCACAGCATGATGCTGCCACCACCATGTTTCACTGTGGGGATGGAGTTCTTTGGGTGATGTGATGTGTTGGGTTTGCACCAGACATAGCATTTTATTTGGTGGCCAAAAAGTTCAATTTTAGTCTCATCAGACCAGAGCACCTTCCTCCATACATTTTGGGAGTCTCCCACATGCCTTTTCGCAAACTCAAAACGTGACATTTTGTTTATTGCTGAAAGTAATGACTTTCTTCTGGCCACTCTGCCATAAAGCCCAACTATATGGAGCGTACGGCTTATTGTCGTCCTGTGTACAGATACTCCAGTTTCTGTGGTGGAACTCTGCAGCTCCTCCAGGGTTACCTTAGGTCTCTGTGCTCCTCTCTGATTAATGCCCTCCTTGCCCCGTGAGTTTTGGTGTGCGGCCGTCTCTTGGCAGGTTTGCTGTTGTGCCATGTTCTTTCCATTTGGATATGATAGATTTGATGGTGCTCCTAGGGATCATCAAAGATTTGGATATTTATTTATAACCTAACCCTGACTTGTACTTCTCAACAACATTGTCCCTTACTTGTTTGGAGAGTTCCTTGGTCTTCATGGCAGTGTTTGGTTAGTGGTGCCTCTTGTTTAGGTGTTGTAGCCTCTGGGGCCTTTCAAAAAGGTGTGTATATGTAATGACAGATCATGTGACACTTAGATTGCACACAGGTGGACATCATTTCACTAATTATGTAACTTCTGAAGGTAATTGGTTGCACCAGAGCTTTTTATGGGCTTTATAACAAAGGGGGTGAATACATACGTACATGCCAATTATCATTTTTTTATTTCTGAAAAATAGTTTTTTGTATATATTTTTCTAATTTTACTTCACCAATTTAGACTATTGTGTTCTGATCCATCACATATAATTCAGATTAAAAAAAACATTGAACTAAAGGCTGTAATGTAACAAAATAGGAAAAATGCCAAGGGGTGAATACTTTTGCAAGGCACTGTATGTGTGCAAACAAAATGTTGCTTATTAGTTCATCTCTGTATCTGCTGCAGGAAATATGTGTAAGAAAACATGAGGCTCTAGACGTTACCCAATAATACACTAATTTCTCTAATTCTGGTAGTTTCCTGCAATAAATTTACACAACTGGGATTCTTCTACTGTTGAAAGAACCTTTGAACTTTATTGCATTAATGTAACTTTTTGTTTCCTCACTGTTATTGGAGTACTTATCTATTTTTTTATTGACTGGTTATATATTTGTTCATTGTCTGAGTAGAATGATAAGAAGGTGCCATTGCTCACAGATAAGAGATAAGGACAGAAGACCCTACTGAAGAATGAATCTTTAACCCCTTAGCTGGCGTCTCATGGACCTTTAAAGGGTTTCTGATGCTAGGAGGCGGGCGGAGTTTATGATTATATGATTCGCCGTGATTGGCTGTCACAATGGTCATATGATCAGAAAACTCCTGATCGCAAGTAGCAGTGGGGAGCTTTCCATTAGGCGCAGGTAACTGGTTTGTTTACAATTTGGTCCACACATATGTGGCCTCTTGGCATCAAGGCCCACCTGCTGAGAGGCCGCATATTTGCATACTCTTGGCACCAAGAGATTTAAATAGTCATTGGATGTCTGATACAATATAGGCGTTCATCATTCCTAATTTTTGTAAAGGTTTAATTTGCTGACTCTAATGATGTGGCACCATCACCTGATAGACAGGATAATGCATCCTGTGCTTGTTTTTTTTATTTCATTTTAAGCCCATGGTGCACAAAAACAAACCAAATAAATGCACATGAACATGCACAAAAAAGTGCACAGGGTGCGTCAATGGTCCCCTCCCAAAGGGGAAGGACCCCCCCCCCCCCCGTGGTGCAAGACATCTGACAGGGGCAAGGCAAAGATGACCATTGAGGTAAGGGGCTCTCCCAAAGATATCCACGTCTTGCATTTATTGACCATATTTATAAAAAAAAAGATGTGTTGGCCAATCAGGATGGACATTATACAGGACAGAAGCTTTATGACTTTGGAAGGGCTGCCAGCACCTTATAATGACAACATTTTTCAAAGAAAATTAAGTCCAAGAGCAATTGAGCAATATATCCTTTATTCACAGTTTATAAAAAGGCTAAAAACAATTAAAATGTCATTATATAAGCTGTAAATAAAGAAATTATTATGACATGAATACTCTAGATTTTTATCCTCTTTGGAAAACTTGGATTTTACACCTACCAGTGAGTGCCGAGACCTGCATTTGAGATAAAGATATACAGGGGGATCCCTTGAGGCGGATTTCTTATAACAGTGACAGGTGTCTGCAATTTCACTTGGTATACAGTAGGAGCCACACATCTTCTTTCTAATGTTACAATGACAGCAAGGTGTTCTCTGTCCTGAGTAAAGAGATCTGACACCAATAGTAAAATTTTAGGGTTGCTGTCCATTCTTTGGGGAGATCCTATCTAACTTGATGCTGCAGCTTGCAAAAAATGATTTCCATTCAGTTACTGGTTAGGTCCCAACTCCTATAAATGTTCCACCAATGGAGGGTTGGAGGTCTGTAAGCAACTGTTGGAACTGGAAGAGTGAAAGGTGCAGAAAAATATGATGTTCTAGACTGAGACTGCATCAGGATGGGCTGTTAGAGGTAACAGTAGAGCCAATAGCCCTTTGAATAAAGTATTTGTATACAGTGCCATATGCAGAGCAAATGCTAAAGAACACATCCAATCTGCGTCATCTGGATCAGATGGGTTGTTCAATTAATGAGGCCTTGGCAATGAGAAAGGCACAAATATTAATAATGATGATATTTTTATAGCACTTTATAACTGGGAGATATTTCCAAATGTATCAAGACTTTGTTGGAGATGCGACTGAGAATCAGGGACTGTGCTTAACTGGCTTTCTATCTTTTTATCTCTGCCAAACGTACCATAGCTCAGACTCACACCTGAAGTTTCTTAAAACCTGGGAACCTTGGATAAGCTATCCCTTTGCATCCTTGCCTCCATTCAGTTAGGGTCGTTTGTACGTGTTGCCCACGCCAGTCCCGAGTCCACAATACTCTCTCTCTCTCTCTCCTTTCCTGCTTTCCCCTCTTCTTTTTTTTTTCTTCGTTCCTCTGTTCTAGATGATACTTGTCATTGGAGATTGTCACCCCTGAGAGCCGAGGACAGCCTAGGCAAAATTAGCGATGCTTGCTTTGACTTTCCTGCTGGTCTTCCTTAGTTTTGGTTGGAACTCTGCTAATTTAACGTTATAGACTGCCTACTTGTACTTGTTCCTACATGTGATTGTTTGGCTCTGCCCCTGTGTGGCCAAACCCTGAGCTTGTCACGACTCAGAAAATTCAATAAATATATTGAAACAGAAAAATAAAAGTAACAAATCACATTTACCTACATTAAAAGAAAATGATTTTTGTTTTTAGGTTTACAAACACTTTATTCATGACTGCTGGCCTAAAATCAACCACAAAATAAAATGAGACAGAGGAGTCTTCAATTATAAGAACAAAAAAGGCAGCAAAAAAGGTTGATTGCCCAAAAAGCTTGCAATCATAATGAAAGTTCATTTTCGTAACTGACCTTAGTCTCTGCGCAGTTTGCCAGCTTTACCTACAACAGCTTAGAATACACTAACACTATGAAATTCGATCATATGGTCAGAGCAGCCAATTGAAATTCCTAGGAAAAGTTGGAAAATTTGTAAAAAATTCTCAGATAATTTGAACGTCATTCAAAAAATGTTGTTTACTTTTAACATTTGATTTTGGAATGAATAGACCTTACAGAAGGACATCCACATACACTGTTAGAAATGTGTTCGTTTGAGAAATTTTTTTCATCCTAGACATTTCATTTTTTCATCCTAGACATGTGACAGTCTCTCCCCTTGAATGACCCTGGGTGTGCTGACGTAATCACTTTGTCTTCCTTGCTTCCACTGCTTTTCAAGCAAAATTCCATGTTAAACAGCTCTGCTGAATGGATCCTCCTGAGCCAGCCAGGGCCTAGCCTAGAGCTGGGTTCTCCCATAGACCTAGGAAATCCCTCCTAGGCCACCGACAGTCTTCTCAGCTCACATAATTTGTAATAAAAACATCTTTGCCATTCTGAAGCTTCCCACCAACCACTTTGCATATTATTTTATATATACTGTGATTTTGTACTTGCCAAATATGCTGCAGAAATCTCCCTCCACTGAGTCTGGCTGCAGCCATTTTAACTGTGGGCAGCTAAAGCTGCTGCCTGTTCACTTCCTGAATTTGCACAGACACACACCTCCAGCCCTGCAGCTCTCATTGGCTCTCTTATGACTCATACCCCCTCCCTTCCTGGCAAACTCTCATGAGAGTGAGAGAGAGAGAGCTGTGCATGATGTCATAAGCCTAGGCTTTTTACCAGACAAGAAACAGGAAGTGGGCTGCATAAGATGTTTACTGGCAGAAAAAAAAAAATGTTTTACTATCCAAAGTTAAAACAACAAGGACAGAGGATTTAATATATGGAAAGATGAAAAAATGTCTTAAGTTCCGCTTTAAGGGCTTGCTCAGCCACGCCAGACACACTTGCCAGGGGATTGGCTCAGTTCCCCTAAGTATACAGATCAACCCTCCTGGCCTCTGCCCTCTAACTTCTAGATAAGTCTCCAAACTTCCAGAACCAGAGGGAGGCACCAGAGACCTGCCTCTGTGAGTCATCCTGCCTGACCTGCAATAAACCCTGATCCAGATTCCAGACTCACAAACTAAGGCCTAATTTGCACGGGACTCTGAGGGAACCTCTTCTGAACAAATTTTTTGACAGATTGAAACTGGCGTTCAAAAACGCCCATTTAGCCACGTTTAGCAGTGTTGTGCCGAGTTCGCGTCTAGGAGCGTTTATTTAAGATAACATCATAAGACCCTCCCAAAGCACAAAAAACAGTATTATTTAACTATTTCAGCCATTCTGTGAGACCAGAGTCAGTAGCAGCAGCAGAGAGAGCAGCAGTGTACTTGTATCTACCTCAATTTCGGTGCTTTTACTATGGATCCCATAATGAGCATATGTGAGGAAATTAAAAAAGCCAGATATTAAATTTCATGCAACTATGTTTGATCAAGTCGGTCAGGGTCAGGCTCAATGGTGGGGGGTGATCTGGTTCAAATCTAACAACATATAGGTCAAATTCCAATTCTACTTTGGCTAACAGCAATGCTAGTGATGTATTGGATTGGATCATTGGTTCATTAGGGGTATATAAATGGTCTATGAAGCATTGCAAGCAATTACAAGTTTTTAAAATATTTTTTTAGTGTTTTTTCATCATTTGCTATCATTCTTTAAGTTTCGTAATGTAAAAAAAATAGGGCACCTTTAAAAACGCTTCTGAATGAAAATGCGACTAAACGCCGGTACCGCATTTAGCCGCGTTTGGCGTCTAAAACGTTTGGCCTTTAAAGAAAAGCCTCTAAACGCAACTGCCTAAAAACGACATTAAACGAACCTGTGTACATGTACACTTAAGATAACATTGGATGAGTTCAGGGGCAGCCGAAAAAAGCATCCAACTGCCTCTGAACGTCCGTTTACCAGCAGCAGTGTACATGAGGCCTAAAGGTGAGCCAGACATAAATTTACCTTCACTTAACCACGCAAACCAATCAATATACACTTACAGTATTGGAATTTTCTAATCAAAAACATGTAGCAGAATACATTTTGGCCAAAGTTTATGAGGAAATTTTCTTTTTTCTAATTTTTTTTTCTATTTTTTATTGGATATGTTTAATAGTAGAAAGTAAAAAAAAAAAACATAGTTTTTTTTCACAATTTTTGGTCCATTTTTGTTTATAATGCAAAAAAAAAAAAGAAAACCCAGTGATGATCAAATATCCCCAAAGGAAAGCTCTATTTGTGTGAAAAAAATTGGGTACAGCATTGCATAACCGCACAAACGCCAGTGCTAAATAGCAAAAAATGGCCTGGTCATCAAGGTGGTAAAACCTTCCGGAGATCAAGTTATAGATAGACTCTAGGTCAGGGGTAGGCAACCTTAAAGAGGTGGAGATCTACCTGAACAACATGGGAAAAGTCACAGTGTCGTCTCCTCACACCTGATTTAAACTTCTAATTGCTGCGATACCATGTTATCGTGCATTGCACGGCAGTCATGGGTTTAATTTAGGTGGTGAGGAGGCAACATATTGCCTCCTCACCACCTGTCAAACACACTCAGATCCCCTTTTTCAGAGGTGCAGCAGTGCCTGCTGCACTTGTGAATAAGCCCTTTGTGGCATTTAGCAGTGCATCAGTGTGAAAGCAGCCCTATACTATTATGCTCAGTGTATTGCTTCACACTGGCCTAAAGATCTCTTCTTTCCTGCTGCTGGCACCCACTCTGGAGAGCGCTAGCAGGGAAAAGGGGTGGAGTGCAGTTGGCATCACTCTGCATGGGACAGGAGCCGGCACTACAGAGGAGGCATCAGCTTATGCGGCTCTTGCTCCCTACTAAAGCTCCAACTTTACAAGTAGTCCCTCTGCATTGCACTCTGTTTGATGCTCTGGAATGATGGGTCAGCAAGCCCAAACCGCGGTCTACCAGTCACCTGTCCGCGATCTACTGGTTGCTGACCCCCGCTCTAGGGTAATGGCATGTGGTTTATGTCCCTAACAGATAATTTTCCTAAGTGTGATATGACTGTATAAAAAGTGGCGCTGTTCTAGGGTGAAATGTCTCACACCCCTGGCATGTGAAGAGTCCCTAAACGTGAAATACATCTATTGAGTAGATCTGTGTCCTAATGTGATAACTGTGCGGATGATATCAGAGTGATTCAAAACCAAACCAATCCTGGGTTGAAAGAGAGAACAACAAGGACCTCTCCAATTAGGTCCTACCTCTTTCAGAAATATTTAGGACTATTGCGGTACCAAGGGGAACATAGACAAGGGTATGATAAAAATTATTAAATTCATTCAAAGATAGGATATTAAATAGTCCAACAAAGGACACAATATAAACCGTAACATAATAACACAATCACAAAATAATTGTTTACAGCAATTGACAAACAAATTGTATTGATAATGCCCACACAAAAAAATGAAGGCAGATTGTATGGTACTTGCAGACGTGACCTCTACAGTTTCGCGGTCAAGCCGCTTCTTCAGGAGGCGTCTTAGTACATATTCTACAAAATGAGAAAAGTACAATATCAACATTACAAAGCATACCTACAGTGAAAAAAAAACGTGTGTATAAATACAATGTTAATATTGGAGAAGATGATCTTTGTTTAATATTGCACTCACCAACCTATGCCCACAAAGGGCTAGAGCGACACTGTGAGACGCTCACAACAGGCGGTCCCCCGGGGGCGGGCCAGGGGGCACTTAAGGTAATACTATTGTAAGAAAATTGAAAATAAGGTATAAATAATTGTAAAATCGGGGTTCTTAGAATAAAGCAACCACCCATGTGCGAAAGGTCAGGATAAGAAGTGGTGGAGGAAAAGGGAAGAGAAGGGGGAGAGGGAGGAGAAGGGAAGGAGAGGAAAGGGAAAGGGGGAGGGGGGGGAAAGATGGACAAGGGGGGGAGGGGAAAAAGGGGGAAAAGAGACAAGGGGGGGGGGAGGGAAGGAAAAAGGGGGAGGGGCATGAAAAGGAGGGGGGAAAAAGTAAAAGGAAGGAGAGGGAAGGGGGAGGGGGGACAAGGGACATGGACAGGGGGAAAAAGGGGGGGAAAGGAGGGGGAGGGGGGGGGAGGAAAGGGGGGAGGGGGAAAAAAGAAGGGGGGGAGAAGGGGGGGAGCGGAAAGGGGAAGGGGAAAAAGAGGGGGATAGAGAGGGAGCCCACCACCTGACCAGAATAGTATAAATGAGAGAGCTTGAAAAGACGGGGGTTTTTTATTATTGAAAATGTATACCACCGTTGCTGGAATGTTAAAAGCTTATAGCAGACTCGCTGGCTATCCACACCCAGGGTGAATGATAAAAAACAGTAGCCGTAGGGACCGAGCAATTATGCCACAGGGAGCCTCTAAAGATAAATAGCATGGAGTTGTGTCAGTTTACTGAACAAACTTTTTCCAGGGGAGAAATGCTTCCAAATGAAAGAGGAAGGGGATAAACAAGGGAGGGAGGGGAGAAGGAAGGCAAAGAGAGGGGAAGGGGAGAGGAAGAGGAAGGGAGATGGTACATAATGGTATCATGGTATCCCCCCCAGAAAGAAACGTGTGGCAGTTACTTACAGGCCTTCAAGCAAAGGTAGTGATGTACTGGGTGTGTGCCTCTCGTAGTGGTCAAGCAAAACTACAACCTTAAGTGCCCCCCAACCCGGAAATTAAGCGGCGCTGAAGACATCAGCCGCCGCCTCTTCCGGGTCCGATCCTCACTACTGCGCATGAGCAGAGAAACATCCAGCGCAGCTCCACAATGGTTGACGCAACGGCGTCAATCTAGAGAAGCAGCATCTGGGCTCCGTGGAGCCCCGCCCACTGCCGGAGGATCGCAAGCCCGCCATGCAGGGGAGAATGAACTCCTCACGTCACTCAGAGGGGGAAAGCGAGTGCAGAACTGAGTGCTCGGATTGGTTAACAATATTTACAATAGGTAAATCAAAGACAGGGATGCACAATCACCGGCGCGGGAACCGACTTCACCTGTGGCCAGGGATGTGCACCACTCTGCCCTGTGCAAAAGAGATAAAAGGAATCAATAGACATGATAATGGTTACAAATCATGTAGTTTACAGAATGCTTACAGTGAGCCAAATCAATAGTTTAATACTTGTAAATACAATGTACAAAAGACTATGTATGAAAAGTCTACTTACAGACAGTTATAAGAGGAGTCTGGTTATGCAAATAAGACTGGGACATGGATGACATATATACATCACAACAGGGTACATATAATGTGGAACAGGCATGTTGTATTAGAGGTACAAAAGATTTTATTACAACAGCGTAAGAGACAAGTGTCAAATTGAGAGCTGAAGCAGAGACTGGTAGACCTATTAATAAATCATTCAAGGAAGTACTTGTAGGAGTGTGCCTCATTAATACCGGGTGGAATCAAAGCGTTGAGTCGCTCAATCCAGAGTGATTCACGCTTCAAAATTTGGCGATCCCAGTTGCCCCCTCTGGGGTCCTCAGGGACGACTTCTAAAATGGTAAATCTGATATAATCAAGATTAAAGTGATGGTGAATGCCTATGTGGCGGCCCACAGTAGTGAGCTTGCCATTAGTGGAGGCATATAAATGTTCACCCAGTCTCTGCCGCAGCTCTCTGGTCATCTTTCCCACATAAAAAGCGCTGCAAGCGCAGGTCATGAGATAAATTACACCTCGTGTACCACAATGGGCTGAGTGTTTTGTTGCGTCAACCATTGTGGAGCTGCGCGCGTGTGCTGGATGTTTCCCTGCGCATGCGCAGTAGTGGAGGATCGGACCCGGAAGAGGCGGCGGCTGATGTCTTCAGCGCCGCTTAATTTCCGGGTTGGGGGCACTTAAGGTTGCAGTTTTGCTTGACCGCTACGAGAGGCACACACCCAGTACATCACTACCTTTGCTTGAAGGCCCGTAAGTAACTGCCACACGTTTCTTTCTGGGGGGGATACCATGATACCATTATGTACCATCTCCCTTCCTCTTCCTCTCCCCTTCCCCTCTCTTTGCCTTCCTTCTCCCCTCCCTCCCTTGTTTATCTCCTTCCTCTTTCATTTGGAAGCATTTCTCCCCCTGGAAAAAGTTTGTTCAGTAAACTGACACAACTCCATGCTATTTATCTTTAGAGGCTCCCTGTGGCATAATTGCTCGGTCCCTACGGCTGCTGTTTTTTATCATTCACCCTGGGTGTGGATAGCCAGCGAGTCTGCTATAAGCTTTTAACATTCCAGCAACGGTGGGTATACATTTTCAATAATAAAAAACCCCCCGTCTTTTCAAGCTCTCTCATTTATACTATTCTGGTCAGGTGGTGGGCTCCCTCTCTATCCCCCTCTTTTTCCCCTTCCCTTTTCCGCTCTTCCCTTCCCCCCTTCTCCCCCCCCTTCTTTTTTCCTCCTCCCCCTCCCCCCCTTTTTCCCCCCTGTCCATGTCCCTTGTCCCCCTCCCCCTTCCCTCTCCTTCCTTTTCCTCCCCCCCCCTCCTTTTCAAGCCCCCTCCCCCTTTTTCCTTCCCTTCCCCCCTCCCCCCCCTCCTCCCCCCCCTTCCTTCCCCCCCCTTGTCTCTTTACCTCCTTTTTCCCCTCCCCCCCTTGTCCATCTTTCCCCCACCCCCCCTCTCCCCCCCTCCCCCTTTCCATTTCCTCTCCTTCCCTTCTCCTCCCTCTCCCCCTTCTCTTCCCTTTTCCTCCACCACTTCTTATCCTGACCTTTCGCACATGGGTGGTTGCTTTATTCTAAGAACCCCGATTTTACAATTATTTATACCTTATTTTCAATTTTCTTACAATAGTATCACCTTAAGTGCCCCCCTGGCCCGCCCCCGGGGGAACACCTGTTGTGGGCGTCTCACAGTGTCGCTCTAGCCCTTTGTGGGCATAGGTTGGTAAGTGCAATATTAAACAAAGATTATCTTCTCCAATATTAACATTGTATTTATACGCACATATTTTTTTCACTGTAGGTATGCTTTGTAATGTTGATATTGTACTTTTCTCATTTTATAGAATATGTACTAAGACGCCTCCTGAAGAAGCGGCTTGACCGCGATACTGTAGAGGTCACGTCTGCAAGTAACATACAATCTGCCTTCATTTTTCTGTGTGGGCATTATCAATACAATTTGTTTGTCAACATTGCTGTAAACAATTATTTTATGATTGTGTTATTATGTTACGGTTTATATTGTGTCCTTTGTTGGACTTTTTAATATCCTATCTTTGAATAAATTAATAATTTTTATCATACCCTTGTCTATGTCCCCTTGGTATCGCAATAGTCCTAAATATTTCTGAAAGAGGTAGGACCTAATTGGAGAGGTCCTTGTTGTTCTCTCTTTCAACCCAACATTGCCCTATACATTTAAAGGATGATGGTACCTACCAACGATACAGTACCCCTTCTTGTTTAACTTTGTGGCATACTTTTGAATATGATATGCTGGGTGGATAATATACTCTGATCTTTTGATCAAAACCCCTCGTTTCCCTTTAGGCCACTATTCTAATTTGTTTTCTACACATATCAAATTTAGATGCTTCTTGTCTTAGGGTAGCCATTTCTAAAACCCATTGACTGAGTCTTTCTTACTCCCAGTTAGGGCCTTGTTCTGGTTTTTGTAATTCTGGGCAATGGATGTTCTGGGCACAGCTTGGGGGGATTTTATGTCCACCATACAAGCAGGTTGCTGAGCAAACCAACAGTCAGAGGATGAAACTAAAACGTTTCTCGATAGGATGTTTAATCTTTTAAAGAAAAAATCTCATCTGTACTGGCACATTCAGTACTCCGGATTCAAATGTTTCCAACTATTAAGGACCCCTCCCCGGACTTTAGGAAGTCCTGGGAGAACATCTTAACCAACTGTAGTATAGAACTCATGCAACAACTCACCACCCAATACCGTACAGACATGACGAGGAAAACAACACGGTAAAGCACTAAAAACACCACCAACACCAAGGCCGGGTGGACAGATCCCTCAAGAGGGTTCTCTCCACCCCACCCTACACAACATCATCCCCAAACTTTTACAACACGAATATACAGACACTTTTATCACAACCTGGTTTTTTAGTACAGGCAACTCCAGAACTCACCAGACAGGGGAGTCTGGACACGTTTGTGCAAAAAGCTCCAGTTCCAAGCACGTCTCACAACCAGCCACACTTAATGATGGAGTAAATCCTTACTCTCTTAACATAATCAATTTAACTCCTTATGAACTGACTCCAGAGGAGGAACAAGTTCTCCAATTGGGTTTGGGCTTTTGCCCCTCGAAGTCAATTGACATCTATGAGACAATTAAAGATCTTTATCTATTTGCTAGAAAACTAACCTTTAACTACATGTTTGATCAAGACCGAAGACGCGTCAATCTGGAAAAAGAATTAGCAGAAAAAACCAAAAATTTCACTATAGCTGAGTCCAGAGCACTACGGGATCTTATATTACTTTTGGACAAAGGAGAGGTTGAGTCGAATGTCTCTGATGGCACTCCTGACTCCCCCTCCTCTAGTCAAATGGACATTATCTCTAATCTGCGACATCCTAACCCTAAACCCAGCTTAAAAAGGAAATCCAGAGCCTTCCCTGACTTAATGACATGCCCATCTATATGGGCCTTCCTACATGAGTGTATCCTGTCCCTTAAAAAGGAGCAATGGCAAACATTACCTTCTAATCTGACCCAGCAACAGTTTCGGGCAGTTACCAAACTCCAAAAAAATACTGACCTTATTATAAAGCAATCAGATAAAGGTGGTAACCTGGTACTTATGACTCATCATCAATACCAAACTATGTGTCCTAAGATTCTTTCCAACTCTAACTGCTATTCACCTATTGACAACAACACCTTTATCCAGAAAACAATTGATGAATTCAGGGGACTCATCGGGGAGGGGGGGCCTTTTTAGAGGGCTTCATCGATGAGGATACCTATAAATTCATCAATGTACAATCTCTGCGTACCCCGACGTTTTATGCGCTACCCAAAACCCACAAGAACCTCTGTACCCCCTGGTCGACCTATCGTCTCAGGTAAAGGCTCATTAACAGAGAACGTAAGTAAATTGGTCGACACTTTTCTATTACCCCATGTATTGAGATTACCATCTTATATTCGGGATACTACCGACCTTCTAAAACATATTGAGGGAGTCCAGGTCCCTCCGGACGCCCTCCTCGTGGCTGTTGATGTTGAGGCTCTGTACTCGAGCATCCCCCACGAGCAGGGCGTCCGGATGGCTGGTTCCTTCCTCATGGAACAGGACCATCACACCTGGCCTGCCAATACTTTTATTCTAAAACTTTTGGAATTTATTCTGACCAAAAATTATTTTCTTTTTATGGATCAATTGTATCTTCAAACCCAAGGCGTTCCAATGGGCACGTCTTGTGCCCCTTCTTACGCCAATTTGTTTCTGGGTGGTTGGGAGCGGTCTGTTTTTGGTGATGACCTATTGGAGCCCTTTTTGAACCATGTCCTGGGCTGGTTTAGGTTTATTGATGACCTACTGGTTATTTGGACAGGAACAGAGCAACATTTAAAAGCATTTATTGAGAGGTTAAACACTAACCAGTTCAATCTCCACTTTACCTTTACATATAATATTCAGAGCATCTCCTTTCTAGATGTACAGATTATCAAAAACTCTGCTGGACAATTAACTACAGACTTATACCGCAAACCCACAGCGGGCAACGCGCTGTTGCATGCTTCCAGCTCACATCCCCACCCTCTGATTTGCAGTATCCCTTATGCTCAATATTTGAGACTAAGAAGGAACTGCACAGAGGACGGGGACTTTCATAGACAAGCAAACGCCCTACGCACACGCCTCCTGGCTAGAGGCTATAATCGTACCACTCTGAGGAAAGCCTTTAATAAGGCCCTAGCCCAAGATCGACAAACATTACTGTTTGGTCCTTCACGTCCTAAAAAACCTTACATGACTAAAATTATCACAAAATTCTCTACCCATCACCACCAGTTACGTAACATACTATCAAGCCATTGGCATATCTTGACTGACCACCATACACTCAGAAAATATATCAAACCAACCTCTGATCTGGTCTTTAGGAGGGCCACTTCTCTGAGGGACAGGCTCACTCATAGCCACTACAAAATCCCCACATCTGGCCCAAAAGAACCCAGAGGCACCTTTAAGTGTGGCAATTGTCCACACTGCCCCTGGATCCAAGAGGGACAACAATTTCTACTCCCTAACGGCGAGATGTTTTTTCCAAAACACTCAGTCCATTGTGGTACACAAGGTGTAATTTATCTCATGACCTGCGCTTGCAGCGCTTTTTATGTGGGAAAGACGATCAGAGAGCTGCGGCAGAGACTGGGTGACCATTTATATGCCTCCACTAATGGCAAGCTCACTACTGTGGGCCGCCACATAGGCATTCACCATCGCTTTAATCTTGATTATATCAGATTTACCGTTTTAGAAGTCGTCCCTGAGGACCCCAGAGGGGGCAACTGGGGTCGCCAAATTTTGAAGCGTGAATCGCTCTGGATTGAGCGACTCAACGCTTTGATTCCACCCGGTATTAATGAGGCACACTCCTACAAGTACTTCCTTGAATGATTTATTAATAGGTCTACCAGTCTCTGCTTCAGCTCTCCATTTGACACTTGTCTCTCACGCTGTTGTAATAAAATCTTTTGTACCTCTAATACAACATGCCTGTTCCACATTATATGTACCCTGTTGTGATGTATATATGTCATCCATGTCCCAGTCTTATTTGCATAACCAGACTCCTCTTATAACTGTCTGTAAGTAGACTTTTCATACATAGTCTTTTGTACATTGTATTTACAAGTATTAAACTATTGATTTGGCTCACTGTAAGCATTCTGTAAACTACATGATTTGTAACCATTATCATGTCTATTGATTCCTTTTATCTCTTTTGCACAGGGCAGAGTGGTGCACATCCCTGGCCACAGGTGAAGTTGGTTCCCGCGCCGGTGATTGTGCATCCCTGTCTTTGATTTACCAATTGTAAATATTGTTAACCAATCCGAGCACTCAGTTCTGCACTCGCTTTCCCCCTCTGAGTGACGTGAGGAGTTCATTCTCCCCTGCACGGCGGGCTTGCGATCCTCCGGCAGTGGGCGGGGCTCCACGGAGCCCAGCTGCTGCTTCTCTAGATTGACGCCGTTGCGTCAACCATTGTGGAGCTGCGCGCGTGGGCTGGATGTTTCCCTGCGCATGTGCAGTAGTGGAGGATTGGACCCGGAAGAGGCGGCGGCTGATGTCTTCAGCGCCGCTTAATTTCCAGGTTGGGGGCACTTAAGGTTGTAGTTTTGCTTGACCACTACGAGAGGCACACACCCAGTACATCACTACCTTTGCTTGAAGGCCCGTAAGTAACTGCCACACGTTTCTTTCTGGGGGGGATACCATGATACCATTATGTACCATCTCCCTTCCTCTTCCTCTCCCCTTCCCCTCTCTTTGCCTTCCTTCTCCCCTCCCTCCCTTGTTTATCTCCTTCCTCTTTCATTTGGAAGCATTTCTCCCCCTGGAAAAAGTTTGTTCAGTAAACTGACACAACTCCATGCTATTTATCTTTAGAGGCTCCCTGTGGCATAATTGCTCGGTCCCTACGGCTACTGTTTTTTATCATTCACCCTGGGTGTGGATAGCCAGCGAGTCTGCTATAAGCTTTTAACATTCCAGCAACGGTGGGTATACATTTTCAATAATAAAAAAAACCCCGTCTTTTCAAGCTCTCTCATTTATACTATTCTGGTCAGGTGGTGGGCTCCCTCTCCATCCCCCTCTTTTTCCCCTTCCCTTTTCCGCTCTTCCCTCCCCCCTTCTCCCCCCCCCTTCTCCCCACCCTTCTTTTTTCCCCCTCCCCCTCCTTTCCCCCCCTTTTTTCCCCCTGTCCATGTCCCTTGTCCCCCTCCCCCTTCCCTCTCCTTCCTTTTCCTTTTTCCCCCCTCCTTTTCATGCCCCCTCCCCCTTTTTCCTTCCCTTCCCACCTTTCCCCCCTCCTCCCCCCCCTGTCTCTTTCCCCCCTTTTTCCCCTCCCTCCCCTTGTCCATCTCCCCCCCACTCTCTCCCCCCTCCCCCTTTCCCTTTCCTCTCCTTCCCTTATCCTCCCTCTCCCCCTTCTCTTCCCTTTTCCTCCACCACTTCTTATCCTGACCTTTCGCACATGGGTGGTTGCTTTGTTCTAAGAACCCCGATTTTACAATTATTTATACCTTATTTTCAATTTTCTTACAATAGTATCACCTTAAGTGCCCCCCTGGCCCGCCCCCAGGGGGAACGCCTGTTGTGGGCGTCTCACAGTGTCGCTCTAGCCCTTTGTGGACATAGGTTGGTGAGTGCAATATTAAACAAAGATTATCTTCTCCAATACTAACATTGTATTTATACACACATTTTTTTCACTGTAGGTATGCTTTGTAATGTTGATATTGTACTTTTCTCATTTTGTAGAATATGTACTAAGACGCCTCCTGAAGAAGCGGCTTGACCGCGAAACTGTAGAGGTCACGTCTGCAAGTACCATACAATCTGCCTTCATTTTTCTGTGTGGGCATTATCAATACAATTTGTTTGTCAACATTGCTGTAAACAATTATTTTGTGATTGTGTTATTATGTTACGGTTTATATTGTGTCCTTTGTTGGACTTTTTAATATCATATCTTTGAATAAATTTAATAATTTTTATCATACCCTTGTCTATGTCTCTTTGGTACCGCAATAGTCCTAAATATTTCTGAAAGAGGTAGGACCTAATTGGAGAGGTCCTTGTTGTTCTCTCTTTCTGGTACAATATTTTTTATTGGAAAAAAAAGAAGGGAAAAACCCCAGATAACAAATTCCCACGCAGGGGATATGTACAAAAAACATAAGAAAGAGGTTTACATAAAAGTACATTGTGAAACATATTTTAAGAGTGTATTTTATCAACTGACATTGACCTACCAGTCAGGGCCGGAGGTCAGTGCGCTAGGCCCAGGCCATGGGGCCCAGGGGGTTGTTCTCTCTTTCAACCCAACATTGCCCTATACATTTAAAGGATGATGGTACCTACCAACGATACAGTACCCCCTTCTTGTTTAACTTTGTGGCATACTTTTGAATATAAAATGTGCAATCCTAATACAAGTGGTCTGGGTTCTATTGCAACAGTCTAGTGCAACACTGTTGTGATGCAAATGTGCAAAAAAGCCAGACCAATAATTGGTGCAATCCTAATATGCAAAAAATCTCGGTTCCAATGCAACAATAAAAGATATAAATATTGTGCATATGTATAAACGACAGTGCCATCATACCCTGTTTCCCTGAAAATAAGACCTAGCGTGGTTGTCGGTGATGGCTGCAATATAAGCCCTACCCCCCAAATAAGCCCTAGTTAAAGTCCTTGTAGGTCTTATTTTCAGGGTAGAGCTTATTTTCGTGGAAAAAGGGTAGGGCTTATATGGGAGGTAGGGCTTATATTGCAGCCATCGCCGACAACCACGCTAGGTCTTATTTTCGGGGAAACAGGGTATAAAACAAACACAAATCACTGATATCCTTCTCGTGATGCCCTCTGGTGGATACTAGAGAAAGTGCTGGTGCACTACAAGTCCATATATCATGAAGTTAATAAAATAATAAAAGTGACAGGTGCTCTTCAAAAACTGTATTCTGTGCTTCTTAGGAGGTGCCCCATATGAAATGCACTCACCGGAAACCATTCACCCCACACGGAGGTGTTTCGCCTTCCCAGTATTTGCCACTGTGAAGCACGCAGAAAAAACTTGGTCCTGCTTCAGCTGGTTGCTTCCGTGTTTGCGGTGTAAGGCATAAAATAATCTCCTCTCAGCTTGCCCTTTATTGCTGGGTTACAGAAGCTCCTCTCCTGGGCTGCTAATTATCGAGTGATATGACTGTAGGTTGTGCATTGTTTCCTTATTCTACAGAATCCTTATCTGAAATCTGTAAAAACTATCTAGATGAGAAAATGTATGTTCCGATTCCCAGCCCAATTCCCTGAAACTGAAGAGGAAGATAGAAGATGACACTCTATGTAATATCTAATGGAGATGTTGCTATTTAACCACCTCAATACCAGACACTGTTACCACCTTCCTTTCAACACTGTTGCACTTTGAATGACAATTGCGCTTTACCCATATGAAAATGTTATCCTTTTTTTCACACAAATAGAGCTTTCTTTTGGTGATATTTAACCACAGCTGGGTTTTTTTATTTTTTTGCTAAAAGAGTGAAAAATGTGTAAGGATAAAACCACGTTTTTCTTCATATCTGTTATAAAATTTTGCAAATAAATCATCTTTCTTCATAAATTTAGACCAAAATGTCCACTAACTATGCTTATAATATTTATATATATATATATATATATATATATATATAGATATATATATATCTATATCTATCTATCTATCTATCTATCTATCTATCTATCTATCTATCTATCTATCTATCTATCTATCTATCTATCTATCTATCTATCTATCTATCTATCTATCTATCTATCTATATAGATATATATATATATATATATATATATATATTTATTTATATATATATATACCGTATTTATCGGCGTATAACACGCACCCCAAGTTTAGGAGCGAATTTTAAGGAAAAAAACTTTTAAGGAAAAAAAAACTTACATTTAAATGCCCATCAATGCAGCCTTATCAGTGTCCATCTGCAGCCTTGTTGTGTCATTTGCATACTTGTCCAGTGTGATTTGCAGCCTTGTTGTGTCATTTGCAGCCTTGTGTCATCTGCAGCCCAGCCTTGTAGTGTCACTAGCGTTTTTAAATATGGCGCCGCCGAGAGACACAGAGCCGGTCCCGTGTCTCTCGGCTGCTTTTCGGCTTCTCTCGTAGCCCTGTGGGCGGAGCCGAGAGCCGCCGACATTCATACATAGCCGAGTGTACTCGGCTAGGTTCAGCTAGCTCCGCTCCGCTCACAGTCACGCCCAGTCCTGTGTTATGTCCTTCATAGGGCGTGACTGTGAGCGGAGCTAGCCGAACCTGCTCACAGTCAGCGGGGGATCGGCGGGGATCGGCGTATAACACGCACCCTCAATTTTCCCCTGATTTTAGGGGGAAAAAAGTGCGTGTTATACGCCGATAAATACGGTATATATACACACATATACAGTGGGGCAAAAAAGCACTTAAAGAGGAAGTAAACTCTGATGGGTTTACTTCCTCTTTGTTTCCCTGCAAAGGTAAAGCATAATGGGCTACTATGCATTGCATAGTAGCCCATTATGTGTCACTTACCTGACACAGGAGCCTGCGATGTCAGATCCTGCAGTGCCAGACGTGCCCCCCTCTTTAAGCCAGTACATGTCCGGGCCCGTCTGAGGTTTGCTAGAGAGCATTTGGATGACCCAGAAGAGGATTAGGAGAATTTCATATGGTCAGATGAAACCAAAGTAGAACTGTTTGGTAGAAACACAACTTGCCATGTTTGGAGGAGAGAGAATGCTGAGTTGCAACCAAAGAACACCATACCTACTGTGAAGCATGGGGGTGGCAACATCATGCTTTGGGACTATTTCTCTGCAAAGGGAACAGGACGACTGATCCGTGTACATGAAAGAATGAATGGGGCCATGTATCGTGAGATTTTGAGTGCAAACCTCCTCCCATCAGCAAGGGCATTGATGTACTGAGTAAACACTTGGCATAGTGCGAAACACGTTAGCTGATTGCCTGTACATTTTTATCCACGGTTTCCTGTACATGATATGATCCTGATTTTACAATAAAGAAACTTTTTTGGATAATATCTTCCTGGTGTGCGGCTGTCCGGATTTTCTCGTCTACTCACAGCATGAATCAGCATTAGTCAGCACCTGGGGCTCCTTATCTCTGGAGAGAAACATCCACTTTATACCTGGCTTGGATCCACACTGGTGTGGGGAAAACACTTGTGGGCACCAGGCATTGCTGTTTTGAAAGTAGATGATATCCACTCCGGGTCCGGGTCCGGTTTGTTGCGTTTTGGAGAACGTAAGATGAAGGACATAGTGGCTTGGGAAGCAAGGCAGGAGGTGTCTTGTACAGTATCTGACTGCTGGTGCTATCAGACTGCTGGGAATATGACTTTACACGTGTCTAGCGCACACCCACACCCATTGGTCCAAAGTATTCCCTTTGGCCAATATTTACGGTTGAGGCGAAATTTCTCTAATGATGTAAGCTTGAAGCTGATCTTCTGTATGAATGGCTTTTAAGAAAGTCCAAGGTAGACCAAGGAATGTAGCCCTGTTTCCGGAACCAAGAAAGACTGATTCGAATACAGTCAGATTTATTACAACCTACTCAGAGCAACATCAAAGAATACGATCTATCATACAGAAACACTGGCATATTTTATTAACAGATCCTATGCTTGCTAGACATTTAAGCGTTCAAGTTCCATTACAGATCGTTTAGTACAGGGGTCTTCAAACTGTGGCCCTCCAGGTGTTCAGGAACTACAATTCCCATCATGCCTAGTCATGTCTGTGAATGTCAGAGTTTTACAATGCCTCATGGGATGTGTAGTTCTGCAACAGCTGGAGTGCCGTAGTTTGAGGATCCCTGGTTTAGTACATAGTCAATAACATAAATCTGAGACTAAACAACATGATCAACTAGGACTATTTTGTTGTGGAACTTGTGATTTTTGTCATTTGCTGATAGAGGGCTCCTCTATCCTACTTCCCAATGAGGATACCCACCCCATACGGCATCATATTTCATGCCAGACGAGGGAAGTTATATACATTATCTTTTGCCAATGTGGAGCTTTTTACGTTAGCAAGACGATAAGGCCATTTTGGAGGAGGATAAAGGACCACGTTTATTATGCTACTAATGGCCTTCTGACTACTACCATCGGCCACCATGTGGCGTTCAGACACAAATATGATCCTCAGGTTTTCAAATTTGTTGCCCTCGATCGTATCTACCAGTATCCTCGAGGGGGCAATTTTGACCAAAGGGTCCTCCAAAGGGAGACTCAATGGGTATATAACCTGAGGGCCACCACTTACCCAGGTTTGAATGATATGTTAAGCTTTAAACCCTTCCTATAACCATGACTGTGTACCAATACCCGTGCACCTTTATTAATTCACAATTTAAAATATATATATTTTTTTACTTTATTGTCACTTGTATTTACAGTGATGCTGTTATGATATAAATCCCGTAGAGGGTTAATAAGACGTCTCATGAATATGAGTAATGTATGTCATTGAAAAAATTGTTTGTTATGTGATTATAATAAAATACGGTAAATGCTATTTGGCAATGATGAACTACATACCCCCAAACAATAGAATGTAACTATTAATGTAGTTTTTTGATTGTATGACATATGAGCATTCAGTTTATTTTAATTGTCGCTATCTGTCCATGGGATTTGTCTTGACACTATGGTTTTCTGTTTTTGTTTTTGTTTTGTCTTATATGTTTTTGTGTTTCTGTTTTTTGATGTCCTTTTTGTGGTTTTTGTATGTATGTGGTTTTTTTCATCATTGTCTGTTTTTTATATTCATTCCCACATGATTTTCAGCCTTGTGCTGTCATATCAATACTTTTGTATTGCTAACACTTTCCCGCTGTGTATTATGGTTATTCCTCTCCTCCATGCCGCTGGGCCCTTTGCTGACATCATTTTCCTATAGGAATGGGTGCGACTATATGCGTGAGGTGTGTTGGGTATTACCCGCGCACTCGGCGTTGGCCTCTATTGATGATGCTGTGGCCGCGACGGAGCGTGTTCGCCATTTGGCTCCATTTTCTATTTCGCGCCGCTGTGTGACGTCACCGCCGGCACATGTTCCATTGCGTCTCGTTATTTTTAGCGCGAATCCATCAGGGACTATAAATAGACTCCATTTTTACACAAATCTTGTGGCTGGCGTAAGGCTGTCTCCCAGGGGCCATTTGATATCTGTCCTTTCCTGATGTAAGTAATTGTGGTTTGTTTTTTCTCCATCCTTCAACTCTTTATAAGCTTACTTTGATACATTTTGTAACAAAGTATGCTGTTTTGCTTTGTTATTCTCATTATAGATCAACACTTGTGGACTATATTACCTATCTAGGCACAGGATTTTTTTATGCGGTGGCCACCTAGGTAGCTCTGGCTCTGCTGTTCGAGTACCCTCCATTGTGGTTACCGGTTCTGGATTATCCCTTAGGACAGTGTCTTGACCCTGTTTGGGAACCACTTGGTTATGTTTGATCTACTTCTATTAGCAGGTACCTTTTCTTTTGGTCTTTTGGGGTACTAGTTTATATCTTAGTTTTCCCCGGGATATATTAGATAGATTTATATTTACTGTATGGTGTGATTTTGTATCGATTGTCAGATCTGGTCGTTGACATCTTTCTGTATATAGACCATAGGAAGTATCAGTGAATACCCATATTATCTGGATACCGGCATACGAGGTTCACTCTCCTGCAAGGTAGTTCTGGCAGATATATATAATTACCAACATTACTTTTTTTTGTGTCCATTTGTGTCTCTATGTTTCTCCATGGACAGATTGGTGCGTTTTATTATGTAATGTGTATGTTGTGATTATCAGAATTTTAAAATGAGTATGTTCTATTGTAGACAGTGAGATCCGTTCTCTCCTCTGTTATCCTTTGAAACCTTGATTGTGTCCTGAAGAAGCCTAACGGTGAAACGCGTTGACGCTCAAGGGCTCACTGTATACTCTGTATCATTATATATGATTTTTAACTCTTGGAAAGCTCTATTCATATATTGTATTTGTTCAATAAACATTGTTATTTCTTTATACTTCGCTATTGTTTTGTATGCCTTTTAAAGTCCGACCCAGGGATACCTAGCAAGTATCCCTTTCTTTTTTGTTTTCCACTAAATTTACGGATGTGGCTATGTGAGTGCTCTCTTTTTTACTACCTATCAGAGGTGAACTCGCTAGGCCGTAGGAAGCAAGGTAGATGGCTGCCTGGATGACTGGGCTGGGCAAGACCCCAAAGGGGAAATGTGTGAGGATTTCGGATTTGAGACCAAGGTGGGATAGAAGTGGATGATGGGTCGGCTCCGGGTTCCTGCTGGAAGAATGAGACAAAATTGAAGCGGCACAGTGCATCAGCTGCAGCATTGCACTTGCCAGGGATATGCTAACAGGAACTGTTAAATTGGTGATGTAGTGATAACTCCCTGAGGGACTGAACGCTGCAGCGTTCTGAGCGGAGTGAGACAGAGGGGCAGGTGTGAAGTCCTCGCTGCCAACCTGCGACATGGCTCCGACCAGAAGACAAAAGGGGGTGGGGTGCTCATGTTTAAGAGGAGTCATAGCCTTAGGATAGAGAGCGGAGTGGTAAAGAGAAAACTCAGAGGGGAGGAAAAAGGGAGAAGTACAGAAAAGGGAATGATAGGCATAGACAGGAGCTGACAGAGTTCTGTTGTGCAGAACCTATGTAGAGTGGAAATTTAGAAAACTCAGAAGAGTGCAAGGCGATCGAGGTGGGCCAGGAGGTGACTGGCCAGATAACCGATAGCTCGGGTGCCTGTTTGTGGTGAGCACAAACCTGAAGACCAGAACTCCAGGGCATACTGGGGCGAAAAGTAGAAGTCTGGTACGGCCTACGTAGGAATGTTACGGTCTGTAGTGGTTGACGTGTGCTCGGCCTGCTAACACTTGCACTGCCAGCAAGCCTACTGTTAAGCGTGTTGTGTTAGAAAAGCCTGTGAACTACTCCCTGACTGACGCTCTAGTCTTGTCTGCGAGGTCCTGGTTAGGATCAAAACTCGGTCGACCAGGAACACCTGCAGTAGGGGTGACATGAGTGCAACAAGATTTCTTTACTCTTTTTCTTTTTTCTTTTTTCTTTTGTGTCCCCCTTGTATGCGACTGGCCTTGGTGAAGATGCCAACATAGTGTTTTTTTTTTTAACCTGGGAAATAACGTCCAACCTGATACAGGATAGAACCTGAACTCGACTGACCTGAGGGAGGAAAGACAGATGAAAACGATGAGTGGCTCGTATGAATGCCACTGGAGATGAGTGACCGATTAAGTGCCACTGAAAAATTAAGTGGGCTGTATGAGCACCACTGAGTGTGCTTGCAGTGATTGCAAGGAGTTATGCTGAGACGTGTACTTGCAGCGATTGCAAGGAGTATATGTTGAGATGAATGTTTGCAGCGATTGCAAATGGCTGTATGCTGTTTTTGCAGTGATTGCAAGGAGTATATACTGAGATGCATGTTTTGCAGTGATTGCAAGGAGTTAATACTAAGATGCATGTTTTGCAGCGATTGGAAACGGGTAAATGGTAAGAAGCGTGTATTTGTAGCAATTGCAAGGAGTTTGTACTGAGATGCATATTTTGCAGAGATTGCAAAATGGGTATATGCTGAGAGGTGTGTTTTTTTGCAGCAAATACAAGGGGTTATGATGGGACGCGTGTCTTGCAGCGATTGCAAGAAAAGGTCACCTACTGATAGGCGAAAAGAAAAGGGATAGTAGAAATTGTATATGTAGGAATGAACTGCGAAGTAGCATACGTAACGTATCGTAGATTTGTGATAGGGACTGTTACGAATTGGTGTGTGGGATACGTACCTTTGTGCCGCCGGTGCTACTAGGTTCAAATCGGATTGTGATATGTACAAATGTAACACGAATCGGTTAGTAGAATATGACATAAGTAACGAATCGTAGGTTTATGATAGGGACCGCTACGGATTGGTGTGCGGGATACCCGTGATTCCATTGTGCGGCCGGTGCGACTAGGTTCGGAATGGACTGTGATGCATGTAGCTGCGATCCGAATTGGTCATGAGAAATGTTATGAATAACAAATTGTAGGGTATGGTAAGAACTACTACGAATCGATGTTTGGGATACGACTGAAGCGAACCATTGTGCCGCCGAGGCGACTAGGCTCGAATCGGAGTGATGCGCATGGCATGAAAGTGATATAAATCCTTGAGTAACATGACATAATAACGAATTGTTTGTAGAGTATGAGAGCGTTATGAATGGGCGCGGGATGTATCTGATGTGAACCGATGTGTCGCTGACACGACTAAGTTCGAATCAGACTGTGGTAGGTATGCAACGTATCTGATACGAATCGGTAGTAGGGTAAAAGAAATTGGTTGAAAATTATGAAGTGAATCCGATATAAATCAGTTGCAGAGTGTATGCCACCCCTTAGGCCCCTTTCACACTGGGGCATCAGCGGTAAAGCGCCACTACTTTTAGCGGCAATTTACCATCGTTTTTGCGGGGGTTTTCGGCTGCTAGCGGTGCAGTTTTAACCCCCGCTACAGGATGAAAAAGGGTTAAAACGACCCTCAAGGCACTGTTACAGCAACACTTTGCCGGCAGTGGTGCCCATTTAGTTCAATGGGCAGGAGCGGTGTATACACCGCTCCTTCACGGCTCCAGAGATGCTGCTTGCAGGAGTTTTTTTTAACGTCCTGCCAGCGCACCGCTCCAGTATGAAAGCCCTTGGGATTTCACACTGGAGGGACAGGAGAGGCACTTTACAGGCGCAATGCAGGGGCTATTTTTAACGCTGTAGCGACTGTAAAGCGCCTCAGTGTGAAAGGGGTCTTACTCTAAAACTGGCCATACACCTATAGATTATCTGCAGATTTTCTATGGTTAGATGGAAAAAGTGGGAGATTCCTCCATCCACAAAGTTTAGGGAACATGGAGAAATCTTTTGCACTTTTTATCTAACCATAGAAAATCTGCAGATAATCTATAGGTGTATGGCCAGCTTTAAACTGAACCCATACCAACCACCCAGCCCCCCAGGCTAATCAAGTGCAGAGAAGGCACCAGGTGAGTAATTACCGCCTCAATCAGCCACAGAACCCGTGCAAACAATACATGCTCATCTCCAAATGGATGAGACGGCAACCCCATAGACTGTGAATCCTAAGAGCAACGAAGCCTGTAACGAGTGAAATCGGACAACGAACGACAGTGGCTCGGAGGCTTGGATCTACAAAAGAAACGTATGTTTGTGGGTGGGATGACAACCAAGGCTGAGGGAACATGCGAATCTACTACACCTGTGCTGAATGATGTCGGGACACGGCCGACCACGACTCAGAAGCAGCTAAGAACGAAAGGGATGCAGGATAGGAAACATAACAAATCGTAGCATTGCGTATGAACGAAAAGGTTCGAACCCTACCTGCAACAGCAAACGAGAACCGCCGACGAAGACCATGAACGGAGAAGCTGCAAGACATTGTGAAAATGAACGAACAGACTCACAAACATGAGGTGAGCTGGGAAGAGTCAGCCCAGTGACGTGTAGTATCGTGCGCTGGAACCGCCAAAGGGGAAGGGGAAGTGGTCAGCTTAAATACCCTCATGGGTCCTCCCATAAATTCAGGCCACCATACTGGTCTTCTAATATATATGAAAATCAATCAATCCTGATGTGCTGATGGCCGATCTCATTTCTTGAGGCCCGAAAATGCCAGAACAGTACAAATATCCCCCAAATTAACCCTTTTTTTGGAAAATAGACAGCTCAAGGTATTTAGTAAGAGGCATGATGCGTTTTTTTGAAGTTGTAATTTTCTGTCACAATTTTTTGGAAAATGAAGAAATTAAGAAAAATAGTTTTTCCACTTTTTTTTTATTTGTAACATACTGTCACCAGTGCAGTATGCCCATTTTTTGAAGTTGTCATTTTTTGTCACAATTTTTTGTAAAATGAAGAAATAAAAAAAATAGTTTTTTTTTTTTTTTTTACATACTGTCACAAGTGCAGTACAGCATCATCATAAAACTGGTGTGGCGGTGAGCAGGGACACTGAGGCCCCTGTCACACACACGGATCGTTTGTTCCGTTTTTCATTCATCCATTGACGGATGAAAAATAGACATCAATGCATCTCTATGAAAAAAAACTGATCAATTTTTTTGGAACAGAGCAAAGCCCTATTTTTCTTCCGTTAAAAAAATGGATTGGATGAAAAAACTGATGTAAACAGGCAAACGGTCCGTTTTTGCATGGGATATTGGCTCTGGGACTCAAGGACTCTAGCTGGAAGACAAACTGATGAAAAAAACTGATGTATACTGCATCCAATTTTTCTTTGAATAAACATCACTGAACTGATGAAACAAACAACATTATGTAAAAAAACATTTTTGGACATTTTTAAAAATATTTTTCTTTTCTATTTTTTCTTTTTTTTACATACTGTGACCAGAGCAATACAGTGTTACCATAGTAACACTGTACTACTTTTGGGAGGTGATCAGGATATATAAGCTAGCATTTTTACTGATTGAAAAAGATTAATTCAATGTGTGTTGTTGTGATTAGCTGTGATTGACCACAGCTAATAACATGGTGCAGATGGGCTTTGATTCGCCCTGTCTGTACCATGTGATCACTGTGACCAATCAGAGCTAGAAACACAATTGTACACAATGAATGGCATGAATCAAAGCCATTCATTGTATACAATTGTCGTGATCTGCTGTGATTGGTCACAGCGATCACATGGTACCGGGCTGGTATACTGATCAGTCATCCTCTGTGTCTGGTGGACACAGCGGGTGACAGATTGTGCTGGAGCGTGGCCCTCTCTGGAAGGACATCATATGATATCCACCCAGAATAATAGGGCTCGCGCTAAGGCGCCATGTTACCATGGCCCGGGTGGAAAGCAGTTAAGTAAGGATTATAGATAAGTCAAGATAAGGAATGTAGATAAGTTAAATACTTCTTGGCACCTACATCTTGCTAATGTAAGATCCTAGGGTGAAACTGTGCAACTACACATTTATAGGGATATTACCAATGTTAGGGAGCAGTTTCAGAGGTAAGGTGTATATAAACCCTAACACTGAACTTCTATTATTATTTTCCTTTGCTTTGTTAAACTTACCGTTGCATTGTTTTGTTATATTTATTTAATATGTGTCATAAAAACAGCTGATCTTGGAAGAAATTGAGACCTATTCTGTGTTAGTGTGCACTCACACAGGAACTGCACCAACAAACCGAACCCAACCTCAGTTCACCCCCCTTGGTCCAGTTCATTTGTGTAGTGAGTGCCCTGAACCACACCCAGGATTGGTTAAATCACTATGACCAGGACCACTTGAGAGAGGTGGTGTCGGGCACGGTTCACTAGTGGTCTGGTAGGGTTTCCTTCTGTGTGAGTGCAAACAATGCCAGAGCACAGAACTCTCCATAGATGACTGTTTACAGAAGCAGGGATCACTGCGATCTGGTTAGCAGAAGTGATGATGTAAGTGTGCCCAGGAACAGTTCCTTATAGTCCAGTGGTAGTGCAGACCTGCTGGGGAATGGGGAAGGGGGACAACCTAACTTGGTCGCGGCATAGTTCAACTAGTCCCAAAGTGAGCAAAAAGATAAAAGTCTTTTAGTTGTTATCTTTCGCTAGATGCTACATATACAAAAAAAATATTTCATGCTCTCTGGCTTCTCCAGAGCTTTTCCCATACTCTTTTCCCATCTCTTTAGGGAGGCTCATCTTAAATTCCCCTAATAAACTGTACTCTTACTCTCTCCATCAACTCATACTTCACAGTTATTACCTTTAGTATCACTTGCGATTTTAGAACGTAAGCTCTCAAGCAGGGCCCTCCTAGTCCTCTTGTATTGAATTGTATTGTAACTGTACTGTCTCTCTTTAATCTTCTGCACTCTCTGTGGGGACGGGATGAGTTCTGAGACTTTCCCCTTGTAACAGTGGTCAAGGAGAGTTGCCAACCAATAGTGGTCCTTCTCCTTTATGGCACGTATTCTTGGGTCCTGTTGCAGGCTTTGAAGCATGAGGGAGCCCATGCACTGCAAATTTGCGGAGGCATGAGAAGCAGACTCCTCATGGTCACTGAGAATTATAGTATCTGGAACTGCCTCCTCCCAGCCACATACTACTCCCAAGGGTTCTGCGGATGGAAAACCATCTCTTACTGTTTGACGTATGTCTTTCTCTGCTTCAATGCCTCCAAAATTGCCAGAATCCTCCTTCTCCTCCTCCTCCTCTTCCTCCTCCCTCTCTTCTTGTGTGTTCCGTGGCATAGGAAAAATGGTGTCTGCATAAAGTGGGCCTTGAAAGGAAAGGAGGCCCTCTTCTTCCTCCCGCTGCTCTGCCTCGAGTGCCCTGTCCATAACGCCATGCAGAGTCTGCTCCAGCAGGAACACAACAGGGATTGTGTCACTGATGCATGCATTGTTACTGCTCACCATCCTTGTGGCCTCTTCATATGGTGACAGTACAGTGCATGCATCCTTTATGAGCAGCCATTGGCATGGGGAAAAAAAGCCGAGCTGGCCTGAGCCAGTCGTTGTGTCATACTCACATAGGTACTCGTTGACGAACCTTTGCTGCATGTGCAGCAGCTGCAGCATTGCCAAAGTTGAGTTTCACCTGGTGGGCCTGTCACAAATCAAGCGGTTCACGGGTAGGTGGAATTCCCGCTGAATTTCAAATAGTTTTGCACAGAGCAGCCCAGATCCTTTTCTTCTGGAATCCCCTGTCAGCTCTCCTGACCCCTCCTCTTCGGCAGGTGCCCAGGAAAACTGTTTTCCATTGGGCTACCCATGCATGCTTGCTCCCAAGCCCTGCTGCTGCATCCATTGACACAAACAATGGGACTCAGCCCCGCTCCCGTGTTACAGCATTTGATTGACAGCAGTGAAAGCCAATGCCTTCAGCTGCTCAATCTGCCCAATGAGGAAGGAGACAGCAGCTGGAGCCACTGCGCTGAATCAGATCGATTCCATAAGGCTTTAGAACCACTTTAATGAGCTTGTTGGATATCAATGCTGAGCAATAATATGGAGTTGGCTTTTTGTAACTGTAACAGTCTACATTTTTATGGTAAGGCTATCCACAGGATTTTGGAGTGAGTGTGTGGAAATTAGTCCCCATTCAGCCAAAAAGAATATTGTGATGTCAGGTTGATGTTGGATGAGAAGACTTAGCTCAAAATGGCATTCTAATTCATCCTGAAGGTTCAGTAGAGTTGAGGTCATGGCTCTTTGCAGGTTACTTTTGTTACTTCACATCAAACTCATCAAACCTGTTGCTGGATTAGAAGACCTGGTTCACAATCATTGTTCAGTTCATATCAATGATATTCAATAAAGTTGAGGTCAGGACTCTATGCAGGCCACTCAGTTTCCTCCACACCAAACACACCAAGCCATGTCTATATTGACCTTAGACTATACCAAGGGTCTTCAAACTATGGCCCTCCAGTTGTTCATGAACTACAATTCCCATCATGCCTAGCCATGTCTGTGAATGTCAGAGTTTTACAATGCCTCATGGGATGTGTAGTTCCGCAACAGCTGGAGGGCTGTAGTTTGAGGATCCCTGGACTATACTTTGAATGCCGCTTGAACCCGGGAGTTACATTCCCAAGATTCACAGGTAGAGGGGTGCAGAATGAAAATGCCCTTCCAGAGTGATGCATACATCAAGTGAGAAATATGCTGCAATCCCGAACAGCCACCATAGCATATCAATCAGGATGGCCTTCGGCCAGCAAGTCTCGGCCAAAGGCCATGACCCCTGATGCAGGCTGAATCTGATCTTGATTCCTATGCTATGGTGGCTGGTTGGAAGAGCTGCATCTTTTTCACTTCACTTCTGTATTACATAGTTACATAGTTAGTCAGGTTGAAAAAAGACACAAGTACATCTAGTTCAACCAAAAAAAAAAAAAAATATCATACAATCCCATATACCCAATCCTATACCAACAGTTGATCCGGAGGAAGGCAAAAAAACCCCCAAAAAAGCATGATCCAATTTACTACAGCAGGGGAAAAAATTCCTTCCTGGTCCCAGAGAGGCTTTTCCCTGGATCAACTTTACCTATAAATGTTAGTACCCAGTTATATTATGTACATTTAGGAAAGAATCCAGGCCTTTCTTAAAGTAATCTACTGAACTGGCCAGAACCACCACTGGAGGGAGTCTATTCCACATTTTCACAGCTCTTACTGTGAAGAAACCTTTCCATATTTGGAGATGAAATCTCTCTTCCTCTAGATATAAAGAATGCCCCCTTGTCCTCTGTGATGACCGTAAAGTGAATAACTCAACACCAAGTTCACTATATGGACCCCTTATATATTTATACATGATGATTATATCCCCCCTAATCTCCTCTTCCCAAGAGTGAATAAATTCAGTTCCTCTAATCTTTCCTCATAGCTGAGCTCCTCCATGCCTCTTAACAGTTTGGTTGCCCTTCTCTGCACTTTCTCCAGTTCCCCGATATCCTTTTTGAGAACTGGTGCCCAAAAGTGAACTGCATATTCCAGATGAGGTCTTGCTAATGATTTGTACAGGGGCAAAATGATATCTCTCTCTCTGGAGTCCATAACTCTCTTAATACAAGAAAGGACTTTGCTCGCTTTGGAAACTGCAGCTTGGCATTGCATGCAAATTTTGAGCTTATGATCTACCAAAACCCCCAGATCCTTCTCCACCATTGATTCCCCCAGTTGTACTCCCCCTAGTATGTATGATGCATTCATATTCCATAGTTGTCAACATTGTAAAAAAAATGTTTAGGCACACTTTTTTGGCTGTGGGCAGAGTCACATTATAATTAGGGGGCGGGGCATGTGTTTGTAGGCGTGGCATAAAAATTTAAATGCGGTGCACCAAAAAATGGACGTGGTTTATGCGCAATAGTGGGTGTGGCTTAAATGGGCGTGGCTCTAAGGGGTGTGGTTAGAGTCTGAGATGAATGAGGGATGGAGAGGGAAAGGGGGGGAGAGGGATGGAGGGACAGCAGCCCCAGATCCTACACCACATTAGAAATATGTGTATTCCAGAGTTCAACAATCATCAGATAAAGATACTCCAAACACCTGGTGTTAGCGCTTCAATCATCCCGGCACCATGGTTGTTATGGTGTCAGGATGATTGAAGCGCATTGTTTCTATTATTATATTGTAATATGGAATGAAATCATTCAACTCACCATAATGCCGAATCAGTGCAACCCCTGAGTGTGTCACCTGCCATGTCGCCTGCCACCAGATGCCATCAGGTGCCTCCAGCAGAGTCCGTCCTTACATCAGGTGCCCCCAGCAGAGTCAGTACTTACATCAGGTGCCCCAGCAGAGTCCGTCCTTGCATCAGGTGTCCCCAGCAGAGTCCATCCTTGCATCAGGTGCCCCCAGCATTAGTGCCCCTCCTCACATCAGGTGTCCCCAGCAGTGGAGCACCTTCCTACATCTGGTTTTCCCAGCAGCGGAGCCCCTTCTTACATCTGGTGTCCCCAGCAACGGAGCCCCTTCTTACATCTGGTGTCCCCAGCAACGGAGCCCCTTCTTATATCAGGTGTCCCCAGCAGCGTAGCCCCTTCTTACATCTGGTGTCCCCAGCAACAGAGCCCCTTTTTACATCAGGTGTCTCCAGCAGTGGAGCCCCTTCTTACATCAGGTGTCTCCAGCAGTGGAGCCCCTTCTTACATCAGGTGTCCCCAGCAGTGGAGCCCCTTCTTACACCTGGTGTCCCCAACAGCGGAGCCCCTTCTTACACCTGGTGTCCCCAGGAGCGGAGCCCCTTCAAACATCTGGTGTCCCCAGCAGCGGAGCCCCTCCTTATATCAGGTGTCCCAAGGCAGTGGAGTCCCTCCTTTACATCCGTGTCCCCAGTGTAGCAGAGCCCTCCTTTACATCCATGTCCCCAGTGCAGCAGAGCCATCCTTTACATCTGTGTTGTGTAGCACATCCCTCCTTTACATCCATGTACCCAGTGCAGCAGAGCCCTCCTTTACATCCATGTACCCAGTGCAGCAGAGCACTTCTTTACATCTGTGTTGTGCAGCAGAGCCCTCCTTTACATCTGTGTCCCCAGTGCAGCAGAGCCCTCCTTTACATCCATGTCCCCAGTGCAGCAGAGCCCTCCTTTACATCCATGTCCCCAGTGCAGCAGTGCCCTCCTTTACATCCGTATCCCCAGTGCAGAAGAGCCCTCCTTTACATCTGTGTTGTGCAGCAGAGCCCTCCTTTACATCTGTGTTGTGCAGCAGAGCCCTCCTTTACATCCGTGTCCCCAGTGCAGCAGAGCCCTCTTTACATCTGTGTTGTGCAGCAGAGCCCTCCTTTACATCTGTGTTGTGCAGCAGAGCCCTCCTTTACATCTGTGTTGTGCAGCAGAGCCATCCTTTACATCCGTGTCCCCAGTGCAGCAGAGCCCTCCTTTACATCTGTGTTGTGCAGCAGAGCCCTTCTTTACATCTGTGTTGTGCAGCAGAGCCCCCCTTTACATCCGTGTCCCCAGTGCAGCAGAGCTCTCCTTTACATCCATGTCCCCAGTGCAGAAGAGCCCTTCTTTACAGCTGTGTTTTGCAGCAGAGCCCTTCTTTATATCTGTGTCCCCAGTGCAGCAGAGCCCTCCTTGTCCCCAGCAGTGGCGATCATATCCTTCATGTGCAGCAGCAGCTACACAGTTCCTGGCTTCCACGTGTGTTCAGTGGAGAGAGGCAAGGGCCTACAATCGATCCGTGCAGCCAATAGGCTTCCATGTACAAGAGAGTACTTGCACTGAAGAGAGAAGACTATTGGCTGCCCCTCCTCTCTCCACTGGACACAAGGGGAAATGTACTGGCAGAGGCGACAGCAGCCATTTTTTTGTTGCCCGTCGGCCCTTTTCTCCCTAAAACATTCCCGATTTTCCTGGGACAAAAGCAAAATCCTGGGAAATTAATCGGGACGAGCTCCGATCGGGACGAGGGTCCCAAAATCGGGATTGTCCTGGGAAAGTCGGGACTGTTGGCAAGTATGCATATCCTTAGCCCCCTAGTGCATAACTTTACATTTATCAACATTAAACCTCATCTGCCACATAGTCGCTCAATTATACAGTGCATTGAGGTTGTTTGGTAATTTGGAGACATCCTGTAAGGACGTTATTCCACTGCATAGCTTAGTGTCATCTGCAAAGACAGAAATGTTACTTTTAATCCCAGACCCAATATCATTTATAAAGATATTAATCCTAGTTTAAATATTGAGCTGGCTTAGTGCACAGAGGCACAGTCATGCTAGAACAGGAAAGGGCCTTCTCCAAACAACACAAGGTAGAAAACACACAATTCTCTATGTCTTTGTATGAAGTAACATTCGCAGCAACCTGTACTGGAAACATATTAATTCAACCATTTAGTGGTTTGTCCTTTTTTTTTTGGCCAGGTAGATGCTCTATATCGGGGGTAGGCAACCTCGGCCCTCCAGCTGTTATAGGAACTTGTGGGGCTTCAAAATCATGGGCAATTATATTGAGTTTAGTCCTCCTTTGCTGCTATAAGTCTCCAGTCTTCTGGGGAGGCTTTCTACAAGATTTTGGAGTGCGCCTATGGGAATTTGTCCTTTTTCAGACAAAAAAAACCCATTTGTGAGGTCAGGTACTGATGTTGGTTCAAAAGACCTGGCTCACAATCATGTTCCAATTCATGACAAAGGCACTCTATAGGGTTGACTCTGAATGACTTTGTGCAGGTCAGGTGCAAAATCGGGTGTAACTCTGCATAGAAACCAATCAGCTTCCAGGTTTTTCTTTTTTTTTTTTTTTACTTAAACACGTTTTCTTTTATTGAAAATATATTCGATACATATACATCCATACATTTCTTACATAAAGGAAAGCAAAAAAAAAGGATAAAAACTGCAAACAGTACGGTGTATATTATCAAACAGTTTGCTATGACTTCCCCCAAATTCCAAGTATAGATAGATGCTACTTCTATATATTATATCACCATCAGCATTCAAAATATATTCCAGCCTTGTACATATCATGTCTCTCTAGTGATCGCTTCTCCCTCCAACATCGGTTTAACAAAAAAGCTATTGGTCTATGTGTTCTTTTGTAACAGCCTTTATATTTTCCAGTGTCATTCACAGGTTTCAGGTGCCTTAAGCCACTTTTGCCAGATTTTTTCATACTTAGTGGGACACCCTCTATGTGTGTAAATGAGTTTCTTATAGGGTAATACTGTATTTACTTCTGTAATCCAGTGCGCGAGTTCTGGAGGATCAGGCCTCATCCAAAGCCTAGCTATAACTTTTCTTGCAGAAAAAAGTGTTTCATGAAGAAATACCTTTTGAAATTTGTTAATCTCTGTGTTTGGGAAAATTCCCAGAAGATATATTTTGGGTTGTAATGTGACAGGGGAGCCCATTGTGTCATGTAGGAATCTCACTACCTGGGCCCAGAAAGCCTGAATCCTCGGGCATTGCCATATTAGGTGAAAGAAGGTGCCCACTACCTGATTGCACAGTGTGCATGTGGCAGGTTGGTTTTGTTTATATCTGGAGATTCTATATGGTGTGAGGTAGGATCTGTGCAATATGAAAATCTGAGTCAATCAGTCTGACAACTTAGGTGATACTATTTTGCAAGCATCTAGAGCATCACTCCATTCATCATCTTCCATACTACCTATCTCCACCTCTCTTTCCCACCTAGATTTCAGTGCATATGCTATTTTGGTCGCTGATGGTGTTGTCAGCATAAGATAGAATTGGGAGATCAATTTTTTGGGGTCTGGGTATTTCACAGATTCCATGAGAGGATTACGTGCTGAGACAGGATCATCTGATGGAAATTGCGATCGAAAGGCATGGCGGAGTTGTAGGTATCTGAAAAATAAATGGTTTGGAAGCGTAAACTCAGTTTGTAGCCTATCAAAGCTCTTCAACTTTCCGTTACTGACAATGTGGGACAGGTAGAATATCCCCCTTGAGCTCCACACCTCACTGTCTGGGATCAGAGAGAATTCAGACAGGTCCGGATTATGCCATAGAATAGTGAAATTGTGTATTTCTGGTATGCTCAGCTTATCAGAAGCTAGCTTCCAGATCTTCCTGTACTGATACAAAAGAGATCTACGGTTATCTGTCCTCGCAACCCCCTTCACTCCCCCTGTTATCATCACCATTGAATCCTGGGTCTACCTAGACCATTCTGGACATAAGAAACTGAGGAATCTCTCCTTATCTACCTTATCAACATGGAAAATTTGTGCCAATTGGGCTGCCAGATAGTACATGTTGAAATCCGGAAGGGCCGTACCAGCTAGATCAGTGGGGTTCCTCAATTTATGCCAGGACAATTTGTGCCTATTATTGCCCCATATGAATGGTTTTAAGATATCTTCTATCACCTTGAAATGTCTAAGAATTAAATATACTGGAGAATGCCAGACCGTTTATAAAATTTTGGGTAAGAGAACCATTTTTGTCAGGTTTATACGACCCATTACTCCCAAAGTAAGGCAAGCCCATATCTGGGTCTTCTGTCTGATCATTTCATATAGTGGGTCTATGTTTAATGGTATATAATCTGCTGGGTCTCTAGTCAGCCGTATCCCCAGGTATTTAATAGTATCTATCCTCTGCAAAGGTAATAAGGCTCTATTCCTAGGTGGCGGGAAACTGTCCAAGGGTAGTATCTGTGATTTGTCCCAATTTATTCGAAGGCCAGAACACGTACCACATTTTTTAATTAAGTCTAGAACTAACGGTAGGGCATTGTCTGAGTCATCTAAGTATAATAGTGTGTCGTCCGCGTACATACTGATTTTCTCCATCACCTCCCCTCTACCAAGTCCCATAACTCCATGATGTGCTCGGATAGCTATCGCGAGTGGCTCTGCCGCTAGCGCATAAAGCAGCGGCGACAGAGGACACCCCTGTCTCGTACCCCTGGTCAAGGAAAACCGTCCAGAAGTCCAGCCATTAGCCAGTACTTTCGCAACCGGGGCCTGATATAAGAGCTGCACCCACTTTATGAATTTAGGTCCCAGGCCAAAACTACTAAGACAGGACCAAAGGTATCTCCACTCTACTGAGTCAAATGCCTTAGCAGTATCTAAGGCTACTATCACACGTGACCCTGGACAATCGTGAATGGCCTGTAAATTTATGAACAATCTTCTGAGGTTAAAGGAGGTGTTTCTACCTGGCATAAAGCCAGTCTGATCGCTATGCACTAGGGACAAAATAACTTTATTCAGGCGGATGGCAAGCACTTTCGCAAGTATCTTGACATCCACCTGAAGCAGAGAGATGGGTCGATACGACTCCGGGGCGTGTGGGTCCTTGCCCGGTTTGGGGATCACTACTATAGTGGCCTCGCACATCGATGCCGGCACTTCAGAGCTCTCAAAGATGGCATTATATAGTTTAAGCAGTCTGGGAATCAGCAGGTCTGAGTAAGTGGAATAAAATTCCACCGGTAGACCATCGGATCCCGGGGCTTTAGATCTGGGGAATCCTGCTATGGCACTAGATATCTCATCTATTGTGAGTGGGGCTTCTAGTTCCTCCACCTGTTCTGCAGTTAGTTGAGGGATTTGAATTCCCCCTAGGAAGGACTCCATAATGGACGTGTTATCCGTATCTGTGGCCTTGTATAGGTTGTTAAAAAAATCTTTAAACATATCAGACACTTTGCCAGGTTCCGTCTCCAGTACATCATCAGGAGATCGCAGTGAAATCACTACTGGAGGTCTTTCCTCACAATGTACCAGATGCGCCAGAAGCTTCCCAGTTCTCTCCCCATGTTCAAATGAATTCTGCTTATGAAAAAAAATCTTTCTTTTGGACTTCTCATAATGTAGTTGATCAAGGGCTCTCGAGCATAGTTTAAGATCGTTTGCTCTATCAGTAGTGGGATCATTAAGAAACCCTTCCTCAGCATTTCGTACGCTTTCCTCTGCCCTAGCAAGCGACAACTCAGATGTTTTTTTAATTTGGTTAATGCGTCTAGTAAGAGTCATACGGGCGTGTAGTTTGAACATTTCCCACACGGATTGTACTGTGGCCGAGTCATCATTTGTCCTGAAGTATTGCTCCCACTCCATTGGGAGCAATGTCAGCCAAAAGGGATTTAATCGCCAAGAGGGAGGCGGACGACCACAGGACAAAGAGAGCGTGACCCAGTAGGGACAATGATCAGACAATGAACGGGGAGAGAAACCTGCGTCTGTAAGTCTGGGAACAAGAGCTCCAGACAGTAGTATGAGATCTATTCGGGACATGGCATGGTGCGATGTGGAGAAGCATGAGTAAGCTCTGGTTGAGGGGTTTCTGACTCTCCATGTGTCAACAAGGTTAAAATTATGCATTAGTCTAGCAAATCTGGTTAAATAAGGGGAAGGCGACAAGGGCGCTGAACTGCTCATTCTATCCATAGCGGGGTCGAACACATTATTAAAATCCCCCATCCAAATTGCTGGGATCGTAGGATACATAGCCATATAGTCTAAGCCAGCGGTGAGTACCTCATAACTAAATGGTGGCGGGACATAAAGTGCTAACAGAATTACCAGTTCCCCATGAATTTTGGCCCTTAGGAATACATATCTTCCAAGTGGGTCAATTTCTGAACCCTGGAGCTCAAAGTGTGTGGCTTTAGTAATTAAGATAGACACACCCCTGGAATGCGTGGTGTGGACTGAGTGGAACGCCCAACCTATCCAAGGTTTTTCAAGTGTTCTATGTGCCATACCCTCTGCATGAGTCTCTACCAATGTCACTATATCTGCTTTTTGTTTTTTAAGCAGTGCAAATACTGCTGACCTCTTAATCGGGTCTCTAATACCACGAACGTTCCACGTGAGCAATTTTAGATTAGGCATCAGGGCCATTTACAAGGCTGTCGAGCTCCAGGATTCAGGAAAACCTGCATAATATACACAGAGACACATAACCTAAAGAAATAAACATTTCCTGGAAATAAATTGTATCTATCATGATGGTGTAGACATGCGTTCAGTACATAGCAATAAAACGTGTTTTTTAACCGTTGAAATTTCCCCTCCCCGCCCTGCACAATCCCGAACTGGTGCAGGCATTTATCCCAAACTGCCAACATGGCATAAACAGTATCCAACCTGAGGAAAAAAACCTACTCATATAGTCAATCACTGTGACTAGTACATACTGAGCAATAGTGCATATACAGGAGTAGGTAAGTATAGTAGTGAACAGTTCGTTCCATCTCAGGTTGTGGGTATTGATGTGTGGGGCGAAACTGCGCTGAATAACAATACACATCTCAGGACTAGGCTCACTTCCATTAGTGAGATTTTCATAGGGGGATCATCCTCCGCCGGTAATGATTGTGGACTGTTCAGTGTCAAACCTACAAGATACGCTGTATGAATAGGGTATGTAAACAAAACGTACACGCCCTGAGCACGGTGGGGAACAGGGACCATATTGATGCAAGTCCTACACATACTTGGTAAAGCTCATGTTGTAGCTTCTAGCCTGCTGCATCTTTAGAATTAGTAGCAGTTCCGTTCATATCCCTGACAAGCTACTATTCTTTCAACAGGACATATAGCATTTGGGTATTGAAAAAAATAGGGAAAGAAAAAAATTAAATTGGAGGGGGTAGCAGTGACAATGCACTTAATCGCAGTCACGACACACCAGTGTGTTACTGGGGATAAAAGGAGGAGAACAGTCAGAGTCATTGTGTGTCGAGATCAGCTTTGGCAATATCTATACTGAACCAAATATTACTCATTACCCATTCTCCCCGCAAACAGTTGGGAGTTTAATAAGAAAGAAACCATGAGGAGCATCTGGGTTACTTATCTGTGTGCATCCCTTTGCTCCAACCACGCAATGGCCGCTTCCGGATCCTCAAAGAAATGAGCGCGGTCCTCTCCTTCAACTCGCAGACGTGCTGGGAAGAGCATGGCATACTTTATATTTTTGATTCGGAGACGTCGTTTAGCTTCTGTGAAGGTCCTTCTTCTACGTTGTACCTCAGCAGAGAAATCCGGAAAAACAGCTATCATTTTGTTTCCAAAGGGAATATTGCCTTTTTCCCTGCTGAGTCGAAGTATGGCGTCGCGATCCCTAAAGTTAAGGAACTTCGCTATGAACGTGCGTGGGGGTGCTCCAGCAGGCGGTGTTTTTCCCGACAAGCGATGCACGTGTTCAACTACAAATGTGGGGGAGAAAGAATCTCTCCCATAAGTGTCCCGAAGTAGGTTTTCCAGGAATGTGGGGGGGGGGTCTTTCCCCTCTGCTCCTTCGGGGAGGCCAACAAATCTTAAATTACAGCGTCTCAGTCTGTTTTCAATCTCATCCTGCTTTTGTATGAGTTGATTAACCTGACCTTGCAGTTCTGCTGTGGAGTTCTGCAGCGGGGGGAGGGAGTCTTCCACATTGCCCAGCCTGGTCTCTGCCTCTGTCACCCTCTCTCTCAGCTTTTGGAAGTCTTGTCTTACCAGCGAGATGTCTACTTTCACTTCTTCAATCTTTGCTGTGACCGTGGTCTGGCAGGCTGCTACTGCTTCCTGGCAAGCTATGATGGCTTCCAGCACTTTAGCTGTGCTTGTTCCGACGGCCCCCTCCTCCCCCTGTATGGCGGCGCCATCTTCCCCCTGGGCCTCAGCTTCCTGACGGCGGTATTGTCCCGGTTTTGTGACCGCTGAAGCGGCTTTTTTTGTCGGCGACATGATTCGGGGGGGTTCCCAGCGCAGCGGGGGGTGATTTTCAGGTGATCAACTTGTGAATTAGTCCCAGGATATGCTGAATCGGATATACGGCCGGCGGAGCTCTGTTCCCTAGCGTCCTCTTACATGCCGCTCCAGGCCACGCCCCCCAGGTTTTTCTTTTTATTAAAGCTTAATCACTTGACCTCCAGAAGATTTACCCCCCTTCATGACCAGGTAATCTTTTGTAATACGGCACTGCAATTCCTTAACTGACAGTTGCGCAGGGATGCGGCGCTGTACCCAAATAAAATGTGTGTCCTTTTTTCCCCACAAATAGAGCTTTCTTTTGGTGGTATTTGATCACCTCTGCAGTTTTTATTTGTTGCGCTATAAACAAAAAAATACTGACAATTTTGGAAAAAAAAATTGTATATACCGTATTTATCGGCGTATGACACGCACTTTTTTCCCCTTAAAATCAGGGGAAAATAGTGGGTGCGTGTTATACGCCGATCCCCGCTAATTGACATTCACATAGCGAGTAGTTTTAAATATGGCGCCGCGGAGTTCGGAGGGACTCGGCGGAGCTGAACGAGCACCGCCGAAATCACAGAGCCGAGATACACATAGTCGAGTGTATTCGGCTCTTTCCGGCGCCGCTCACAGTCACGCCCAGTCCCGCCATTGGACTTGTGTTATGTCCATCATAGGGCGGGACTGGGCGGGACTGTGAGCGGCGCCGGAAAGAGCCGAGTACACTCGACTATGTGTATCTCGGCTGCGTTCGTTCAGTTCCGCCGGCGCCGAGTCCCTCCGAACTCTGCGGCGCCATATTTAAAACTACATGCAGCTATGTGTATGGCGGCGGCGGTAGGCATGGACACTGAGGGCAAGGCTGCACTGACCACTGGGGGCAAGGCTGCACTGGGGCAAAGCTGCACTAACAAGACTGCACTGGGGCAAAGCTGCACTGACAAGGCTGCACTGGGGCAAAAGCTGCACTGACAAGGCTGCACTAACAAGACTGCACTGGGGCAAAGCTGCACTGACAAGACTGCACTGGGGCAAAAGCTGCACTGACAAGGCTGCACTAACAAGACTGCACTGGGGCAAAGCTGCACTGACAAGACTGCACTGGGGCAAAAGCTGCACTGACAAGGCTGCACTAACAAGACTGCACTGGGGCAAAGCTGCACTGACAAGGCTGCACTAACAAGACTGCACTGGGGCAAAGCTGCACTGACAAGGCTGCACTAACAAGACTGCACTGGGGCAAAGCTGCACTGACAAGGCTGCACTGACACTGAAAAGGCTGCAATGACACTAACAAGGTTGCAGATGAACACTGATGAGGCTGCATTGATGGGCATTTTAATGCAAGTTTCTTTTCCTTAAACTTCCCTCCTAAAAGTTTTTTTCCTTAAAATTCTCTCCTAAACTTGGGGTGCGTGTTATACGCCGGAGCGCGTTATACGCCGATAAATACGGTATGTAATATTATATATAATATTATATTATATAATATATATATATATATAATATATTATATACCGTATATATAAAATATATATATATATATTTATATTATATATTATATAAAATATTTTTTTACTTTCTACTATGAAACATAGCCAATAAAAAAAAATCTAATTTCTTCATCAATTTAGGCCAATATGTATTCTGCTACATATTTTGGGGATATTTTTTTATTTTTTACAAGTAATGGCAGCAATAAGACTTATAGCGGGACTGCGATATTGCAGTGGACAGTCGGACGCTAACTGACGCTTCTGACACTTTTTGGGGACCAGTGACACTAATACAGTGATCAGTGCTAAAAATATGCACTGTCACTGTACTACCCTGTTTCCCCGAAAATAAGACCTAGCGTGATAGTCAGTGATGGCTGCAATATAAGCCCTACCCCCCAAATAAGCCCTGCCCTGTTTCAGCGAAAATAAGCCCTACCCTGAAAATAAGCCCTACCCTGAAAATAAGACCTACAAGGACTTTAACTAGGGCTTATTTGGGGGATAGGACTTATATTGCAGCCATCACCGACAATCACGCTAGGTCTTATTTTCGGGGAAACAGGGTAATGACACTGGCTGGGAAAGGGTTAGACACCAGGGGCGATCAAAGGGGCAGGAACACAGTGTTCACCCCTTCCCTACTGATAGAACAGCGATCTGCCTTGTTTACATAGGCAGACAGCCGTTCTGCCTCTGTGCTGGATAATCAGTGAGTGCCGGCGGACATCGAGTCTGCGGTGCCCGCAGATCAGCTCCCGCTGTGTACATTCACAGCGGGAGTGGGCCAGCGCTGGCGCCGGTTGGCATGCGCGCCCCAGACCTAGAAGTGTTGGATCACGTACTAGGTACGTGGTCTGGCGCAGCAGTGCCACCTTGCCGCCGTATAAGTAAGTTATATGGGCAGAAAGCGGTTAATTGAACAAGCTGAAGTTAGAAGCTGATTGGCTACCATGCACAGGGACACCAGATTTTACACTCTCCAGTTTTAGTAACTCAACCCACATGTCTTTATGGAGCTGGCATTGTGCACAGGGGAATAGTCATGCGGGGACAGTATAGGACCTAACCCACACTATTATCACAAAATACACTATATTGTCAGAAGTATTGGGACGTCTGCCTTTACATTCACATGAATTTTAGTGGCATCCCAGTCTTAGTCCGTAGGGTTCAATATTGAGTTGGCCCACCCTTTGCAGCTATAACAGCTTCAAGTCTTCTGGGAAGGCTGTCCACAAGGTTTAGGAGTGTGTCTATGGGAATGTTTGACTATTCTTGCGGAAGCGCATTAGTGAGGTCAGGCACTGATGTGGACGAGAAGGCCTGGCTCGCAGTGTCCACTCTAATTCATCCCAAAGGTGTTCTATCGGGTTGAGGCCAGGATTCTGTGCAGGCCAGTCAAGTTCCTCCATCCCAAACTCGCTCATCCATGTCTTATTTGAACCTTGCTTTGTGCACTGGTGTGCAGTCATGTTGGAACAGGAAGGAGCCATCCTCAAACTGTTCCCACAAAGTTGGGAGCATGAAATTGTCCAAAATGTCTTGGTATGCTGACACCTTAAGAGTTCCCTTTACTAGAACTAAGGGGCCAAACCCAACCCCTGAAAAAACAACCCCACACCATAATCCCCCCTCCAATAAATGATTTGGACCAGTGCACAAAGCAAGGTCCATAAAGACATGTATGAGCGAGTTTGAAGTGGAGGAACTTGACTGGCCTGAACATAGAGTTAAATATTCACAGTGGATATTGTGATGCAAATTCTATAGCATTATGTTCTCCTATCCTAATTTGCATTATAAATACTCATACATCTGCCAGATATCCTTGATATATATGCACAAACAGTGCATGCCCTTCTCTCTTCCATTTATTGATTCCTTCATCAATTGTGGACATTGTTGTCTTCTCACACTTCGAGGATCCTCTCGATTGTGGGCCATCAGAAACATTTTCATCTTTTTTTTTTTTTTCTTCTTGACTCAAATTTTTCTTTTTCAGGAAAGTCAGCGAGGAGATCACTTTTCACAGTACTTAACAAAGTTGTTTTTTCTATTTTTTTCCCTGTTGCTCTGCTGATGTAGTGTCAGATTAGCATGAATCACAGTAATGTTTATTGAGGAACTGCAATAACGAACAAGTATTTCCCCACACCAGACACCTTTGATGCCATTGGCTGTTGCTCACATCTCTGTACCATGTGTGATGAACAGTTGCTTCTGGATTCCTTGTGAAAGAGGTATAAAAAGGTGCAGCAGGCTGCAGGTGGTACTAGACTCCAGACTACACCTGGGAACAGCCATAGCATCCTACAGCAGGCTACCTGGATCCAGCTACAATGGATAACAGTGCCTTTGAGATGCAAGAAGACGGAATTGCTCATATTTCTTCCAACAAACCTCAACCTTACGAAAACCACATTGAATGTAGACAGGTATGTACCTTATTGGTCTATATCCCAAATATGTTTATTATTACGTTCACTGTTGAGTTTTGTCCCATTCGTATAACACCAACATATTCTAAGTTGATCTTTGTCAATTAAGCTTTGACAATAAAACCTGGAAGGTGATTGGTTTCTATGCAGAGCTACACCAGATTTGGCATGCGCCAGCTTTAGTAAATATCCCCAAGAGTGTTGTGACCATGCCCCCCACCCCGGGGACTACATTCACATCTTCTGGTCCTGCCCGGTAATTACAGTTTTTTTGGTCACAAATCCTTATGGTGGTGAATGAACTACTAAGTATCTCTATTGTTCCATCCCCAAGAATTTGCCTTCTGGGGTTGGTGGAGGACCTGGTGCCCAGGGTGGCCGAGAGAACCTTGTTGGGTCTCTTGGTGTTCTATGCCAGGAAATCCACTGTCCTATGCTGGAAGTGAAAGACTCCTTCCTCTGTATGTCTATGGAAAACTCTTGTAAATAATGTGGTACCCTTATACAAGGACACCTATAATAATAGAGGCTGTTCGAAAAAATATGACAGAGTCTGGACTTAAGGCCCGTACACGCGATCAGACTTTTCGATGGGAAATGTTGGATGTCAGGCTGTTGGCGGACAATCCGACCGTGTGTATGCTCCATCGGACAATTGTTGTTGGACCTGGATATCAGGTTCTCAAATTTTCCGCCAACAAATGTTTGTTGTCGGATTATCCGATTGTGTGTACACAAGTCCATCAGACAAAAGTCCAAAGTACGAACCCGCATGCTCAGAAGCAGAAGCGGTCGGTCTTGTAAACTAGCGTTCGTAATGGAGAATTAACATTTGTGACGCAGCAAATTATGAAATCTCCAAATGCAGCGCACAATTCTCTTCTTCTTTAATGGGATAATAATGAAGCTGCTTTGCTGGTGATACTGATGGAGTTATTGCACACTAATTTTCAAAGGCTTTTTTTTTCTCGTGATATCAAGAATAATATTATTATGCTTTTTATTTTTTTTTATTTGGGCAAGTTACCACAACACCACTATGTTGGTATCCCTTGTCAATTTGACATCGTATTTTTTAAAATGTAACTGCTACTCCCAAACTGTCATTTGAAGTAAAACACATAGCCAAGTATTATTCTACACATTTTTTTTTATTGTGCATTAAAAAAATAAAAAATAAATAAAATTAGACATGTTATCTGCCAATAGAACTTAACCAATAAGTGCATTCTATACATCCAAAAATATAGAAAATATACCAAATCAAATCATTATTCAACCAAAAAATAATGTCAAAACAATAACTCCAATGCCAATAATAAATAACACGTTATCTCCTCCGATGTCTGGTTGACGAATGGCCGTTCAGAAACGAACTGAAAAGCACGAAATGAAAAGCGCTAAACGGAAGAGAAAAGCGTGAATCAACACTCACCAAACTTCTACTAACATGAAATTAGCAGAAGGAGCCCAAAGGGTGGTGCTAAAGAGCTGAAAAACCACGTAGTGCGTCATTACGTTCGTAATTGTTGGGCAACATTTGTGTGACCGTGTGTATGCAAGACAAGTTTGAGACAACGCCCTTCAGACAAAATTCCACAGTTTTGTTGGCCCACAATCTGATCGTGTGTATGGGGCATAAGTGGTTAGCTGAACCCTCTACCGCTGCAGCGGATTAGGAAACTTTCCTAATATCTGAAGGCCTCCCTTGATGTCCTAATAGATCAGTCCTTGATAGCACAAAAAGTCAGGTGAGCTAGTTCAATATCAGCCCACCCTTGGAGCATGAGCCAGGCCAGCTCATTGATGATGGTATACTATGGTATTCGTAAATAAACTAACATTTCTTTGTACCGTAATGCTCCCTTGGCTGTGCTGTGCGGAGCTTTCAAACAAAGTTTTTAGGTGCTAATAATTCAGCACTTTGTTAGTATGAGCCAAAATGTTTTTAACGTGACAATTTAACCGCTTGCCGACCAGCCGCCGTCATTATACTGCGGCAGATCGGCACAATCCCGCGAACCGCCGTAGCTGTACGTCGGCCCACAGGATCGGGACAGCAGGCACGCGCGCGCTTGCTGCACTGCGTGGGTGTCTGCTTGTGGCCGACAGTCGCGATGACCGCCGGCCACGAGCGATCGCTTGCACGAGAGGCAGAACACAGACCTGTATGTGTATTTAAACAAATACCTGTTCTGTGAGGAGAGACAGATCGTGAGTTCCTAATAGCTAGGAATCACGATCTGTCATTTCCTCTAGGTCAGTCCCCTCCCCCTACAGTTAGAAACACACACAGGGAACACAATATACCCCTTGATCGCCCCCTAGTGTTAACCCCTTCCCTGCCAGTGACATTTTTACAGTAATCAGTGCATTTTTATAGCACTGATCGCTGTATAAATGCCAATGGTCCCAAAAATGTGTCATAAGTGTCAGTCATAATGTCGCAGTCCCACCGCCATTACTAGTAAAAAAAATAATAATAATAAAAATGCTATAAATCTATCCCCTATTTTCTAGACGCTGTAACTTTTGCGCAAACCAATCAATATACGCTTAAAATATGTACGCAAAAATATGTAGAAGAATACATATCGGCCTAAACTGAGAAAAAAATTGCTTTTTTTTCAAAAAAATGGGGATATTTATTATAGCAAAAAGTACAAAATATTGTGTTTTTTTTTTCAAAATTGTCGCTCTTTTTTTGTTTTTAGCGCAAAAAATAAAAACCGCAAAGGTGATCAAATACCACCAAAAGAAAGCTCTATTTGTGCGAAAAAAAAAGGACGTCAATTTTGTTTGGGTACAGTGTCGCGCTACTTCGCAACTGTCAGTTAAAGCGACGCAGTGCCAAATCGCAAAAAATGGCCCGGTCATTCACACATTTTCCTGACTTTTTTGGAATTCAGTTAGGATGACTTCACACATTTGTATTGCCAAGACCATATATCACTAAAACAATAAAAGCTATCACAAAGATACTAGTATTGTTAAAACAATAAATTACTGGTCTATTTATAAATGCTTTTCACACAATAGTCACTCAAACTTTATCCAGGATTCACACACTTTTTTACGCCCTTCTTTACACGGTTGTTTAGATGCAGCCATTGGATTCCAGCAGCAATAATCAGCGTATTCTTGCGGCTGGAATGACCGGGCATCTGAAGAACGGCCTCGCTCAGCCTATATAAACTAATGACAGGCTGACAGCGGCAGCCGCTGATCGCATGTAGCCACGCACAAATCAGTTACCTGTGGTTAGGGACAAATGTCCAAGTTTGAATGCAACTGACTGTGCCCAGGCTCGGACATCCAACCCTAACTGCAGGCACCCGATTTGCGTGAGGCTACATGGGAACAGCGACGGCCGCTGTCAGCCTGTCATTCAAATAGGCTGCTAGTTGCATGCCCCAGTCATGCCAGCAGCAAATTCGGTGGCTGCATCTAAACGGCAGTGTGAAGGAGGCCTTAACGGCTTTCCGCCCGCCCAACGTCATAGGACGCCGTCGACTTTGAGCCGTGATATCTGAATGATGCGTGCAGCTACAGGCATCATTCAGATATCTTCTTTTAGAGCCGGCGATTCCCTGCACCATAAGAACAATCGTAGCGGCTGTTCAGCCCCTTGATCGTTCTTATAGGTGGTGGGAGGGGACATCCCCCCCTCCCCTGCCACCCTACAGTGCTTCTAATGGCTCACCCCCTGCGATCGGCGAACTGGAAAAGGAACCGTCCGGTGCCGGATGGTGACCATAGAGATTTCCAGCGGGCCAGATTGTCCCCAGAGTCTCTATGATTGTTCGGAGGCCTGGCACAATGTTAAGACATCACGCCCGGCCTCTGAATTTAAAATAATGTCGCCGCCTTGGCTAGGAAGCCATGTTTTTTTTGGGGGGGGGATTTCAGGCTTCCCAGCCTAGAGGTGAGATGTGGGGACTAATTGACCCCATTTCTCATTGTAAAGAGGATCTGTCACAAACTATTCCTATTACAAGGGATGTTTACATTCCTTGTAATAGGAATAAAAGTGAGCTAAAAAAAATGCAAAAAGAAAGCATCAAACTAGAAAAAAAATTAACAATAAAAAAAAAAAAAAAAATTCAAGCTCCCCTGTCCCCTGCGTGCTCGCTCACAGAACGAACGCATACGTAAGTCGCACCCACATATGTAAACGACGTTCGAACCACACATTTGAGGTATAACCAGCAAGAGCAATAATTCTAACACTAGACCTCCTCTGTAATTCAAAACATGTAACCTGTAAAAAAAATTGTAAACTGTCGCCTATGGGGATTTTTAGGTACCGAAGTTTGGCGCCATTACACAAGCGTGTGCAATTTTGAAGTGTGACATGTTAGGTATCTATTTACTTGGCATAACTTCATCTTTCACATTATGTAAAAAAATTGGGCTAACTTTACTGTTTTAATGTTTTTTTTTTATTGCATGAAAGTTTTTTTTTTCCCCCAAAAAACGCATTTGAAAAACTGCTGCGCAAATACCGTGTGAGATAAAAAGTTGCAACGACCGCCATTGTATTCTCTAGGGTCTCTGCTAAAAAAAAACATATAATGTTTGGGGGTTCTATGTAATTTTCTAGCAAAAAAATTATGATTTTTACATGTAGGAGAGAAATGTCAGAATTGTCCTGGTAGGCAAATGGCTAAAGCAGTAGTAAACCACACCAAATGTTAAAAATGTTTTTTAAACCCTGCAAGGCAAAGGCATAATGTGCTAGTATGCATCGCATACTAGCACATTATGCGAGACTTACCTTAAAACAAATCCCTCCAGCCGCGTGCTGTCACTGCTGACAGGCACTTCCATCTTCACCCGGTCTTCCTTCCGGGTCTGTGTCATCCAGCCACCTGATTGGCCATGTCGCAATTACGTCACTCCTGCGCATGTGCATGGGAGTCACGGACCGCGGCATGGAGATCTGAAGGAATGGCTCAAGTATGCCGTCACTTTGGAGAGCATGCGCCAGTGATGTCACCGGCTGCATGCAGGGTGAATATCTCCTAAACCATGCAAGTTTCCGAGATGCTCACTTATTATAGGCTTACCTGTAGGTACAAGTGCCAAAAAGTGCCACTTTAAAGGATAAGTTCACCTTTTGGAACATGTTACATGTTCCACCCGTATTTAGGGTGGAACGTGTAACATGTGACAGCAGTTGCAACCACTCCCCCTCTCCAGTGACAGCAGGCGGGTATCTTCTCCGGGCGCCCACTGTCACTGGTGAAAATAACATGGCCGTGCAGGGCTCTGCCCGCCTAGCTACATCATTCATTCACAGTCCTCTGTGAATGGGAAATTACAAGTCCCCACAGCCTTTGCAGCTGACGGCTTGTAGTTTCAATGAACTAGCATGGTGCTGCTGGTAGACCATTCTGTCTTCCTGCCAGTAATTATCTGCCTGCCCGTACGAGGTACGAGCAGATAGATACACTGACAAGTCACCAGAAGTTCTGTATGGCACCCGCAATCTGCTGATCATGGGTGCAATGCTCCAACTAAAAAAAAAATACACATTTTTTTTTTACCTGCAAAAAGATGTGCATTTATTTTTATTTTTTTTAAAAAAAGGCAAACTTGTCCTTTAACCACTTAATCTCCAGAAGATTTACCCCCCTTCATGACCAGGCCATTTTTTGCAATACGGCGCTGCATTACTTTAACTGACAATTGCCTGGTCATGCGACGCTGTACCCAAACAAAATTGATGTCCTTTTTTTCCCCCACAAATAGAGATTTCTTTTGATGGTCTTTAAACACCTCTGCAGTTTCTTTTTTTTGCGCTATAAACAAAAAAAGAGCGACAATTTACTTTCTGCTATAAAAATTTTAAAAATCTAATTTCTTCATCAATTTATCCCAATAAGCGTGCATTGATTGGTTTGCGCAAAAGTTGTAGCGTCTACAAACTATGGGATAGATTTATGGAATTTTTTTCTTTTTTTACTAGTAGTGGCGGCTATCAGCGATTTTTAGCTGTGCCATGACATTGCGGCAGACAGATCTTGACACCAAGTGACACTTTTTGGGAACCATTGACAATAGTACAGTGATCACTGCTAAAAACAAATGCACTGCCACTGTACTAATGACACTGGCAGGGAAGAGGTTAACATCAGGGGAGATCAAAGGGTTAAATGTGCTGCTAGGGAGTGCTTGCTAACTGTGAGGGGGGAGTGCTTTGACTGGGGAAAGACAGAGATCCATGTTCCTGCTTAGCAAAAACACAAGATCTCCATCTTCCCCTCTGACAGAACGGCGATCTACCTTGTTTACATAGACATTGAGTGACTGAACACAGTGGGAGCGTACCTCCGGCCCCCGACCTAAAGAAAGAAATCACGTACAGGTACGTGATTTTGGGCCGAAGGGCCGTACTACCGCAGTATATATGCGTGGGGCGGTCCGGAAGCGGTTAAAACATTTTTTAAGCCCCTTGGTGAATGCTGCGTGAAAAGCATTTATAAATAGACCAGTAAATGATAGTTTTATCAATGCTAGTATCTTTTTTATGAACTTTTTTGGTCACTGGTTAACCCCAAGTACCTTTGATATGCATTTACCTGCTTGGCCTCTGCGCACCAGAATACTCTCATATTTTTATTACCTTTACATTTAAATTGAACAAGCTGAAGAGACAACCTGATTGGTTGCAATGCACAGCTGCTCCAGAGTCTGTTTCCACCAATTTTGATAAATACTCCCAAAGATATGATTTGGCACGCATTGTTAAGCGTTGAGCAAGCCAAAGATTATACACTTTTCTTTCCTTCATCCTAAGGTTTCCCCATCAACTCAGTCAGTGTTGAATGGGGAATCCCTCCTGCTGCACTATTGTATTTTGACAGTGGGAGGTTTCCCCCCACCGTCAGAATTCAATGTAATTGGATGAAGGGAAGATTCTGCACAGCCACACTCAAACTCAAATGCCTTTATTAAAAAAAGGAGGTAATAATCCAAAAAGTACAGGCCACAGCAAACAACGGATCACAGGAGCTGACGCGTTTCACACTTTCAAAATGAATAAGCCCTTTTGAAAGTGTGAAACACGTCAGCACCTGTGATCCGTTGTTTGCTGTGGCCTGTACTTTTTGGATTATTACCTCCTTTTTTAAATAAAGGCATTTGATTTGAGTGCGGCTGTGCAGAATCTTCCCTTCATCCAATTACCTATGCTTAGCCAGCACCTGCTGTTCCTACTCTGAGGAGAGCTACATTTCCAGACACCCTTCCCAGAGCGGCATCTCTCTTCCTTCCCCTTGCTCCTGGACTTTGTCAGAATACAATGATTACTGCTGCTGGCTATAGCCACCGGCTGCGATCGCACAAGACAAACCCAACAGGCTGGTTCGTACTTGAGTTGATCGATAGATAGAACGACTTCTGTACAACCAGCCTGCCCATAGATGGATCGAAATTTGGCCAGTTCAACCATCTGTGACCGGCCTTAGGTTTAGGGTAATTTGGTAATGATAAGCATAAGCAACTGCTTTTTTGGATAAGACAAATTCCTGTAGTGGTGATGTGTTTGGCATTCACAGCAAGTTATTCTTGCCAAAAAAATGCTCCTTGTTGGTGTGCACTGAAAAAAAAAAAATAGGACATGTTGGATTTTTTTCAGATTGCTTTACGATATGTTGCAATGCATCACAATGCGCTACAATGCATATAATTATATTTAAGTTAAAAAAAAAAGAAAAATGAAGCAAGCAATGCAATGGGATTGATTTACTAAAGGCAAATCCACTTTGCACTACAAGTGCACTTGGAAGTGCAGTCTCTGTAGATCTGAGGGGGACATGCAAGGAAAATAAAAAAACAGCATTTTTGTTTGAACATGACTGGATGATAAAATCAGCAGAGCTTCCCCTAATTTCAGATCTTCCCCTCAGATCTACAGCGACTGCACTTGCAAGTGCACTTGTAGTGCAAAGTGGATTTGCCTTTAGTAAATCAACCCCAATGTGTTTTACGACACACCAGCACCCATGCATTTTCAGCATGATAAAGCATATTGTGTGGTTTGAATGAGCCCCAAGGACCATCAACTCAGAAAAATACTTTATGTATACTGCATATGGTACATTTTTCAAATACACTATGTTACCAAAAGTATTGGGACGCCTGCCTTTACACGCACATGAACTTCAATGGCATCCCAGTCTTAGTCCGTAGGGTTCAATATTGAGTTGGCCCACCGTTATATAACAGCTTCAACTCTTCTGGGAAGGCTGTCCACAAGGTTTAGGAGTGTGTCTATGGGAATGTTTGACCATTCTTCCAGAAGCGCATTTGTGAGGTCAGACACTGATGTGGACGAGAAGGCCTGGCTCGCAGTCTCCTCTCTAATTCATCCCAAAGGTGTAGCAGTTGCTGTAAGAAAAATAAAGTATAGAAATGATAACTGCCAGTTTTTAGCAATGAGTTTACTGAATTAGGGAGTCAGTATACAACAATTCAGATTATTATTGGTATTAATTAAGATTTTTTAGTCATCCTAAAATTTATAACAGAAAATGTTTTAAGTGCTGTAAAATTCTTTTAATTGCAGAGCAAAACATGTTCAGAAAGGGATTGTTTATGACAGCTTAAGATAATTAGGATTAAAAAAATTTAAGTAATAATCCAAAGCAGAAAAAGACCTATTTAATTGCTATTTTAATAATCGGTTTAATTACATTTATGCCGCGTACACACGGTCGGACTTTTCGTCTACAAAAGTCCAACGGACGCTGACGGACTAAAGCTGGCTGGTAATCCGATCGTGTGTGGGCTTCTCCGGACTTTCAACGGACTTTTTTAGCCTCAAATCCGACGGACTTTAGATTTGAAGCATGCTTCAAATCTTTACGTCGTAAGTACGACGGACCCCGAAGTCCGCTCGTCTGTATGCTAGTCCGACGGACAAAAAAACGACGCATGCTCATAAGCAAAAACTAAACGGAAGCACTCGGTCTAGTAAAACTAGTGTTCGTATTGTAGGTAGCACATTCATCACGCTGCAAAATCTGTGATCGTTGAATGCAGCGCATTTTATTTCTTCTTTACGAAGGCTCTATAAAGAACGAAGGTGTTTTGCTGTTCATAATCAGAGTTCTCCCAAACTGATTTCTGGATTCTTTTTCTCTTTGATCTCATGAATGATATAGTATGCCTTTTTAAAAACAATGTTTCCATACTAATAATACTTTTTCCCCTTTTTTTTTTTTAGGTTTGTAAAGTTACCACAAAGAACCCATTATTCTGTTTTTTTTTTTTATAGTGATTATTTTTTAGTTTTTAGATAAAGTTAACCCAAAGCACCGTTTTTGGTTACGTAAATTTTTTGATTTTCAAGACTTACCACTTGAACATTATTAACATTAGTAATGTATTTTTGGTGTGTTTTTTTTCAAACTCAATGAGATTGTTGTCCCTTGTTAATTTAACATTGTGTGTAAAATCAATGATTTCAAAGAAAAAACATAAAGTCTTTTGCTAAACTCAAAAAATGATCCATTTATTCATGGTCAAAATAAAATAAAGAGGAAGTCAACGCTGGAAAAAGTCGGTGTACCAGAAAATTGGGATCTTGCGGAGTCCATATAAGAGGGAGCACAATCTGGTCCAAGAATCCCAGAGATCAACAGCACCAGCAGATGATCTAGATGTCCCCAGACTGTGGTCCTACAACAGCCTGCGTCTTCTGTCAGACCAGACTGAACCCAGGTCATCATTTTCTTCTCTTCCCTGCAGCCTTTCCTCCACGCTGCCCTGCAGCCTTCCCTGTAGCCTTCTTTTGAGGCTGTGGCTCTGGTGTTTCAGTTGTGGCAGGAGGAGGAGGAGGAGGAGGAGGGGGGGCTGCCTCATGTAGTTGGGTGTTTTGTGTTAGCGTGCCCTGCAGCCCCTTATGGATTGTTTCCCCAAATAGGCGCTCACAAATGAGGCGCTGCTCCCTATTCATCTGAAGAAGCCTGCTGGCTAAGTAGCAGCCATAGGATTCTTCCGCTTCGGGGGGGCTCCTTAAAAAACGGGTGGCCTCTTGCATGAGGCGCAGGGATGCGTCCTGTGTGACCATCCCCTTCCTGGCCCTTTTTTTGGGAAGGTGGAGGGGAGGCACTTGGGATTCGGTCAGGCTCCTACTGGGCCCAGCCACCTCACTTGGCCCAGCCACCTCACTTGGCCCAGCCACCTCACTTGGCCCAGCCACCTCACTGGGAGCAGCCACCTCACTGGGAGCAGCCACCTCCTGCCTGACACTGGGCCCAGCCTCCTCCAGGATGATGGTGAATCCGGCCTCCTCCAGGCTGTCCATGGGCCTGGTCTCCTCCTGCCTGCCACTTTCCCCACATTCCTCCTGGATGGACTCATCCTGTGTATAAAAAAAGGACAATAGTTTGAGTATATTTTTTTGGGTTCATCAATGACACACAGTTTGCTTCTCATGAATAGCAAATTCAATGTGAATACTTCTCTTTAATAAAAGAGTCTAATCAGACACCCTAATTATTTCAAGCAGGTGCCAAACATATTTAGCCACTACTGTCAATTGATATGTATACACAATTTTGAGTGCCAAATTATTTTAGACAATTATAACATCCAGTTAACATCATTAATATTAGTACAGTAAATATTTGTTAAAATAATTTACCTGACTCCAGATGGTCATATCTGGTTCATCCAGGATGGAAGACCCAGCTTGCTCCTCATCAGCCTCTGCTGGGGTGGAGGGAAGGGTGGAGGGAAGGGTTGAAAGTGATGGCCTGGCTTCATTCTGGTCATCCAGAAAACGGAGTTGATTATAGTACCACAGCCTGGGTACATAAACATCATCTGCTGATGCTCCTGATCTCCTTGATTCCTGGATCTTCTTATGCTCCCTCTTATACATGTTCCTCAAGACCCCAATTTTCTTGAGCAATGTCTCCATTGTTGCTTCCGGGATGGTCGCCTGGACAAAGGCCAGAAGTCTCTCCAGCGTTGACTTCCTCACATGCTTAGCATAATACTGAGGGTGTTTCACCTCCCACAAATTCCTCATCTCTCGATATTTGGAAATAAAAGATGTAAGGAACTCTGGATCCTTAAATAGGGGATTCATTATATCTGGAAAAGATGAAGTCACAAGACAAAAAACACTTTTATTATAGGTTTCGGCTAACCCCTCATCATCTTCTCCCTATGTAGGCCTCATCAATCTATCAAGCCATATAGGCCGCTTGCTACAAAGTCATGACCATAAAAACCAAAAAAAAAAAAAAATATCTAAAATTACCTTCGTTTTGTAACGTCCAGGTCCACTATCACCTACCACAGAACGTACGTACGACACGTGCGGAAGGGCCCTCTTTATACACTACGCATGTGTGAAACTCCGCCTGCGTCGCCCGCCCCTGACGTTCGAAATTAACTCATGTTCTCCGCCCCCTAATTCGACGCACAGAACGTACGTACGACACGTGCGGAAGGGCCCTCTTTATACACTACGCATGTGTGAAACTCCGCCTGCGTCGCCCGCCCCTGACGTTCGAAATTAACTCATATTCTCCGCCCCCTAATTCGACGCACAGAACGTACGTACGACACGTGCGCAAGGCCCCTCTTTATACACTACGCATGTGTGAAACTCCGCCTGCGTCGCCCGCCCCTGACGTTCGATTTTAACTCATGTTCTCCGCCCATTTTTTGTTACGGCGCGTAGTGGAGTTAAAGAATGGCGGAGACACCTGAAATGTTGACGACCTCAGGTAGTGGAGACAGCCCGGAGGCTGGAACGTCAGCGAAATCTATGAGGCCTAGATTTAAGGCCTCTAATATGAGTTTTAAAGAGATGGTGGAGATGGTGGCCATTCTTCACAAAGACGACTATGATGGCAATTATGGGCCGTACGCACGGCCAAATTTGCGCAAGGCCAAAATAATGGCGAAGGTCGTGGAGACTTTGCAGGCATCTTTTGGGGTCCAGCGCTCCAAAGATCAACTGCGAAAAAGATGGTCTGACCTGAAACTCAGGGAGCCGGATCAATACCGACGTATCCGGAAAGTTCTTAAAAAAAGTAAGTACTTGTCGTGTTTTTCTCTTGTGTTTATTACCTTGTATACTGCTCCATGTGCTTTTCCTTCCTATCCGATTTTTTGTTCATCGTTTTAAACGATCTTTTAATAAACCTCGTTACATATCTATAGATATATATCTATATATATCTATATATCTATATATCTATATATCTATATATCTATATACACATATATACATATACATATACATATACATATTCATATACACATATATATATACACATATATATACATACATATATATATACATATATATATATACATATATATATACATATATATATATACATATATATATACATATATATATATACATATATATATATATATATACATATATATATACATATATATATATATATATACATATATATACACATATATATATAACTATATATATACACATATATATATATATATATATATATATATATATATATATAACTATATATATATAACTATATATATATATAACTATATATATATATAACTATAGAGAGAGAGAGAGATATATATATATATATATTGAGAGATATATATAGATATAGATATAGATATAGAGATATAGAGAGAGAGAGAGAGAGAGAGAAATATATAGAGAGAGAGAAATATAGAGATAGGTAGATAGATAGATATAGAAATGTAAAACATTCTTTTTGAAGATTTGAAGTTATCTTAATTTTTTGGCTTTACATTTAGTTAGATATTTAGAGATTTTGTTCCAGATATAGAGAGAGATCAAAAGATTATTAACTATATTTTGAGATATTGATATCTATCTATCCGATATGTCTTTCTAATTTTAAATATTGAGGTAAAATAGGAACTCTACACAAACCACTTCATTACAAATGTTGGAAAATTACTATGTACTAAAATATCTGTGTGCTAATTAGATTAATAATTTTTTGTTTCACATAGGGGAAAAATCACTCAGCCAACAACCAGAAGACAGTCCACCCCAAGCAAAACATGATTGGGAAATAAGCCCAAGTCCCATTGAGGATGTGGAGGAAGGAGAGGTGGGCGACATGGGCACCCCATCAGGTGTCTGACACACCAGCTTACGTTAATCTATGCATGGCTGCCTTTTGTTTAATGTAATTTGTCTACTCTATTTTAGGGGATCTGGTTGTGCTTGATTCAAGCAATAGTGCCACCCCCGAGGATGTGGAGGAATTAGGCTACATGGGCACCCCACCAGGTCAGTGTCTGAGACAACAGCTTTATTATGGTAAGGTAAAAACTATGTATGTGTGCATATTTCTAAAGACATTTTTTGGTTTCATTCCACTTTAGGTACAACAACAAGAAGTGACTATTTCACCTCTGAAAGTGCCCAACGGCTAATAGGTCAAATAATGGCCTGGAATAAGGACATGGATGAAATGCGGAATCGGCTGGATCGTATGCAGCAGGAAATGAAGGACATGATTGATGTTTGGGTCGAATCTAAATGCCCTTTTTTAAACCCCAAAACATCAATCATGTCCTTCATTTCCTGTTTTGCTGACCCCATTCTGGGCCTTCTCTTTTTTTTTTTTGGCAGAACATAAATGGCTGTTTAACCTAATGTAAAAAAGGAGGGCTGTTTCTCGTAAATACCTCAAAAATCCACAAAAAAATAAAACTTGATTTTCAAAAAAACACAAAAAAAAAAAAAAAAAACTTGATTTTAAAAAACCAAAAAAATTAAAAAACTTGATTTTAAAAAACCAAAAAAATTAAAAAACTTGATTTTAAAAACCAAAAAAATTAAAAAACTTGATTTTAAAAACCAAAAAAATTAAAAAACTTGATTTTAAAAAACCAAAAAAATTAAAAAACTTGATTTTAAAAAACAAAAAAAATTAAAAAACTTGATTTTAAAAAACCAAAAAAAATAATATACAAACTTTATTAAAAAAAATAATAAAAACAAAAATAACTTGATAAAAAAAAAAACATAAACAAAAAAAATTGCTTTAAAAAAAAAAAAAAAAACAAAACTTGATTTTCCCAAAACAAAAAAATAAGCCTGTTTGTGAAAATCAAAAAGCCAAAAATATTTTTTTTGTGGATTAGGTATAAATATTTAGATATAATTATATTTTGCTACATTATTAAGATATCATTCTATTTTTGTCTATGAACATTTTATACTAAATGCAGAACTGAATGCATAACAACCATTAATAAAAACATCTCCTTATAGGAATTAAATAAATGTGTGGTTTGTTATTTCAAGGCTCAGTATCATTTTAGTTATAATTGTAAAAAAGTTGTTTACAGTGGCAATGGAGCTTATTTAGACATTTAAAATTACAATACAGTTGGCACTACAACTGCTCGACCATAACCTAGGAGACAGCCCAAAAGAAAGGCAAGCAATAAATATAATGCAAGATTTCATCAATAATTTTTTTATTGTCAAAAATTATATATCCTGGCCCATTGCAATGGCCCCCCTACCCATAAAATAATTAACATATTGCTGTCTAACTTGACGGGCACTTTGGGGGGCCAAGCCAGTACGGACAGTATCCAGGCCTGTAAGGTTGGCTTCTATTTGTCCGGCCTCAGGCCCAACTGTGCCTATATAATTTGGAGAATGCTTATTTAAAAGTTGTGCAGAATGCAGCACGATAAAATGATAAAATTAAGTTTGTATTCCGCCAAATTAATGGCTGTTTGAAACAGGCGGAACCGGCTGGCCAGAATTCCAAACGCATTCTCAACCACTCTTCTAGCTCTGGCCAGCCGGTAATTAAAAACCCTCCTCTCCGGGGTGAGGGTTCTTTGGGGGAATGGCCTCATGAGGTGCTTGCTGAGAGCGAAGGCTTCATCGGCAATGAAGACAAAGGGGAGTCCTTCCACGTTATCCTCATCAGTGGCAATCCCAGGCCACCACTCTGGAGACGCTGGCAGAACTCCGTCTGGGCAAATACTCCTCCATCCGACATCCGGCCATTCTTCCCCACGTCCACATATAAAAAATCATAGTGTGCCGACACCACCGCCATTAAAACAATACTGTGGAACCCCTTATAATTAAAATAATATGACCCCGAATGGGGTGGTGGCACAATGTGGACATGTTTCCCATCTATAGCCCCTCCACAATTGGGAAAGTCCCAACGGCTGGCAAAATGGGATGCCACAGTCTGCCATTCCTGTGGCGTTGAAGGAAACTGGGAAATCAAACAAGAAAACCAAAATCAATTAATTTTGAAGCTAACATTGCAAGAAAATTAGACAATTAAAAACATTATTCCCCAGCATCAGTATAACATTCAATAATTTAATTGTTCTGGAATAACTAAT